>NW_017306612.1:782904-789064 GCF_000935625.1 Nanorana parkeri | reverse complement strand
CAACCCCCCCCCCCCCCCCCCACCCCCCCCCCCCCCCCTCTTCTACTCACAGAGACCCTTTAGGGGGCTCTTAATGCCAGGCGTAGGAGGTGGGCTTTGCAATCTTCTGATTGATGGTCACAGGATTGGTAGTCTGTCCCAGCAGTGAGCATGCTTTCAGCACGGAAGCACAGAACGCTGGACAGGCTGACACACAGATGCATACAGCCAGTGTTAAAGCCCACCTGCCGGGGTGACACTTGTGTGTGTGTGTGTTACGGCGGCAGGAAAGTTTTTTTTTTATTTTAAAAACGTTTTTTATTTTTTTTCTTCAATAAAGCAATAGGTGAACAACGCACTCACACAAACATCATGTGTATGCGTATATAAGAATGTAGACATGGGCATTGCTATACAACAGAAAACATTACAGCATACATGGTATACTTGGCAGGAAAGTTTTAACCAGCCAAGATAAGTAATCCTGTTCGGCCATTCTTGTGATCCAGCCAGGCAGCAAAGCCAATCTAACTTCTCTCCCACACAGGACATGTGCACTCACTATTTTATAAGTGGCCCCATAGACTTACTTCTCGGCAGTCATCTCTCTCATCCAGAAGCCTCTTCAGATGGACGGCCATGTTCCGCGACAGAGAGTCCAGCTCTTCCGGCGCCATATCTGGTAAATCCAGCCACTGCATGTCGAAAACGTTCTCATGGTTTTGCGTCACCTGTGGGAAAAGAAAAACAAACAATCAGCGCCGCACCACATACGCTTCCAAGACACAAAGCATGAGGAAAAAAAAAAACGATTAAAAGGGGGAATCCACTCCAAATGACAATGTATAAGAAGCCTTTTTAAATGGACATTTCCTGGCTGGAGGACGTCCAGCAAAATCTAGGCCTTTCCTCCTGACTGTCCTTGGCCCGCCCCTTTCATCAATGGGATCATAGTTTTTGCACTCATGGAGGCTAAGCATCACATGTTGACGTTATCTAGGGTGGTCTGCATGCAAATGAAGCATATCCAGGAACGCTCACTCCTCCAGACTGACACCCGCCCATCAAGGCATTCATATATTTGCATAACTCCTCCCAGGATCCAGCCCACTGTAATGCCAGCGCCGGTCTGATCAGCTATAGATTGATTGGACAGATTAGGTGGGTCCTCATAGTACATCTAAAGTGGATTGTAATGTGTGTGGTGAACTTCCTTTCCAGTTTAGTTGGCTGCAGGTTGCCAGAGCGGGTCGCAGAGTCTGTAATAAAGTGGAGAATTACCTCCCGAATATCAATATGAAGAAGTCACTCGCACTCCAGCTCAAGTTCAGTCAATATTTTATTGACCTCTGTGGTGTCACAACGTGGCGACGTTTCGGAACCAGTTTGGTCCCTTCATCAGGCAAACAAACTCTTTGTTTGCCTGATGAAGGGACCAAACGGGTCTTGAAACGTCGCAACCTTGCGACACCACAGAGGTCAATAAAATATTGACTGAACTTGATCCTGGAGTGCGAGTGACTTCTTCATATTGATACTGATTTGCGGAGCCATCGGCGGTCGCTTGGCACCCACCCGATACTTAAGGGTATTATCCTGTCAGGTGTGCGATGCGTTTCTTTTGATTACCTCCTGAATATGCGCAACAATTCCCGCCTGCATTTCAATGTCCAGCTGTTTGATCCGCTCGATATATTCCTCTTTCCTGTCACACTGGAGGAGAAAAGAGAAATAAGAATCTTTCAGTGGAAGCAATTAAATACAGCAGTAATTACCCAGGACTGACCGACAATATGTTACTTCTCCTCCGGGGTACAACTATGCTTTCTGAGGAGCCAGATAACAGATCAAACGTATCCGAAGCCAAGAACAAAATATAACATATTGCAGACAATTAGACCTTCAATGCAGCGGCCGCATTAGTTGTACATCTTCAGCAAGTACAGAAAAATACCGGCCTCACGCACACAGAATTAAAATGCATCAATCCTGGCGCATTTGGAACTCATTTTCAAATGCACCCGGAAGCACGTAATGCTTTGCTATGGCTGAACAGAGAGAGAGCTCTAGAGAGAGCTCTAGAGAGAGCTCTAGAGAGAGCTCTAGAGAGAGCTCTAGAGAGAGCTCTAGAGAGAGCTCTAGAGAGAGATCTAGAGAGCTCTAGAGAGAGATCTAGAGAGCTCGAGAGAGAGATCTAGAGAGCTCGAGAGAGAGATCTAGAGAGAGAGATCTAGAGAGAGAGATCTAGAGAGAGAGAGATCTAGAGAGAGAGATCTAGAGAGAGAGATCTAGAGAGAGAGATCTAGAGAGAGAGAGTGTGAGATCGAGAGAGGGAGATCGAGGGAGAGAGATCGAGAGAGAGGGATCGAGAGAGAGGGAGAGAGATCGAGAGAGAGGGAGAGAGATCGAGAGAGAGATCGAGAGAGATCGAGAGAGAGGGAGAGAGATCGAGAGAGAGGGAGAGAGATCGAGAGAGAGAGAGATGGAGAGAGATCGAGAGAGAGAGATGGAGAGAGATCGAGAGAGAGGGAGAGAGATCGAGAGAGAGGGAGATCGATCGAGAGAGAGGGAGATCGAGAGAGAGAGAGAGATCGAGAGAGAGAGAGAGAGAGAGAGAGAGAGACAGAGAGAGGGAGATCGAGAGAGAGATGAAAGGTGGAGGATTTGTATTTGATATAGTCCAATGCACACAAAGTATCAGCATTTAATGTAACGACTTCTGCAGCTCGCGGGGATGATCCAGGTGAAGTTTGCTGCCAGTTGCACTCCATCTATAAAGCTCTTCGTCTCCATTGTTCCTAATTGTGATTAATGATTGACCTTGACAGGAGGGATCTCCCAGCACACCGCAGGGTATGGCAGCGCCGTGCACAAACATGTCAATTCTAAACCGCGATTCTCTCCTCTCATCCCATAATACCCAAACTATTGTCAGACCCCATTAAACTTTCAAGGGACAGTAATCCCAGGAGAGTATCTCGGCTCCTACAAATAATGTAATTCCCTGATGCAGTAAAAGGGATCACCTACCTGCACCGCGCAGCCCAACATCAACAGGAGAATCTTCTTCAGTTCCTCCATACTTTTCCCTGGGTGCGATAAGGGAGTTGTTCAATACTGTAATTGTTCAGACTGTTGAACACTGTCATTGTTTAATACTGATAATAATGCCGCAGCAGAACGGTGAAAGATTACAGGACTGGTGTTGCTGGTAATATTTGGTCACTCACCGGTGAGCGGATCTTTGCAGATTAGCAGAACATTTGGCAAACTCATCACAATCAGCTGCTGGAGGACTTCCTGAATGGAGACACAACATGAAACTCAACGTTATTATACTGACACCGGACACTTTTACCTGGCAAACAGGAACTGCTGTGCTAAAAAGCCAAAAACAAACCAACAAGTAAAGCTCAAAATTATACATGGCTATCAGGGCAGCCATCAGGGGGTACGGCCGATACTCATGTAAGGGGCCCGGGCAGCCTGGGGGGCCCGCCCGGGTCACTTACATGACGATCGGCCGACGGTGAAGGGCGAGGAGGTGGAGGCCTGGCCCTAGCAGCACAGGGCCCCAGCATTGCCGCTCCAGCGGCTTTGAGACAAGCCCCATCAGCGACACTGCTCGTCTTGATGTCGGACTGGCCGGAAGTGACGCCACTTCTGGCCGGTCCGGCGGTAGACGAGGCCATGTGTGCAGGTGAGAGGAGCTAGGAAGGAAGGACGGAAAGGAGGGAGGGGAGGGATGCAGCCCTGACCAGCCCACCTGAGACCCCTTCAGAGCCCACCATAGACAGTCTCAGATAGGCTGTGCAGCATCTATGGTGGGCTCTGCAGGGTCACTCTCAGGTGGGTGCTGTGTCTAGCGCGTCACTAAGCCCTGCGTCCAGCGCGTCACTAAGCCCTGCGTCCAGCGGCGAAGGGGGGGGCCCGGCCTAAAGCCGTGTAAGGGGCCCCAAAATTTCTGATGGCTGCCCTGATGGCTATAAACGTGTACACTGATCCCAAAGGGAAATTTCACACATTCTCATTACTGCTGAATGTCCCAAATTCTCCATTCTTATCCTGCTTAATGCAAGGCCTAGCACCAGATGTTTCTTTCATGCCAAGTGCAGCATGCTATTGTGTCACTGTAACACCTCCAGGTATTTATTCCCTCTCAAGGAGATCACAGGACTCCCCCTGACAATGCCTTTATCTGCTTTTCTCTCCAGAAGGATGGCACCATATTTGTTCAGGCATCACCCAGGGCTCACCATCTACTTCCTGGAGTGAGATGTTGGCTTGGAGATGACGCAATCATGTAAATCCTGGTGCCTGTACAGTTCTTGGATGTTCACATGTCCGATACAGATCAGCCCCTGCCTGCAGCCTCTCACATTGTGACTTGCTACAATGCTGAAGTCTGATTACTGGGGGAGGGGAGACTGGGGAAACGCTTCCTTCTGCCTGCAGCAGACTGATCACTGGGGGAGGGGAGACTGGGGAAATGCTTCCTTCTGCCTGCAGCAGACTGATAACTGGGGGAGGGGAGACTTGGGAAATGGGTCCTTCTGCCTGCAGCAGACTGATCACTGGGGGAGGGGAGACTGGGGAAATCCTTCCTTCTGCCTGCAGCAGACTGATCACTGGGGGAGGGGAGACGGGGGAAAACCTACTGAAAGGCTTCCTCCTGCCTGCAGCAGACTGATCACTGGGGGAGGGGAGACTTGGGAAACGCTTCCTTCTGCCTGCAGCAGACTGATCACTGGGGGAGGGAAGATTGAGGAAAGGCTTCCTCCTGCCTGCAGCAGACTGACGGCCTCATCTCAGTCTAGGCAAAGTAACCAACTAGAGCAGGGGTAGCAAACCTCCGGCCCTCCAGCTGTGTGGTGAAACTACAAATCCCATGATGCATCTCTCTCCGGGAGTCATTGGGGGGTGGGACTAAGTAGCAACCTCTAGAGCAGGGGTAGCAAACCTCCGGCCCTCCAGCTGTGGGTGAAACTACAAATCCCATGAGGCATTGCAAGATTCTCACAGCCTTAGACATGACTTCCGGAGAGAGATGCATCATGGGATTTGTAGTTTCACCCACAGCTGGAGGGCCGGAGTTTGGCTACCCCTGCTCTACACGCTTTTCGCGCAATCCTAATAATAGCTGACAGAGATCCCCGACATCCACCAGACACAACCGCAAATCCCGAAACACCAAAATGACATTTATAGACATTAAACGTATAAAAAAACCAGCGGATGATCTCACGGCTTCTCTTAATGTTGAGACACAAAGATCATCATCAGGGTGACAAATTGCTACAACTAGTAAATTGCAGCGAATAAATCGACTCCGACACTCCGAGTGATCCCGAAGCTCATATTCAAGTACTGTGTGGCACGAGGGCACAACTGGGAGGCGGCAGGGACAGTGTTGTCACCCTATAACAGGAAGTGCCTAACAAGGATACTCATGGCGGGATCACCAGGGATTAAATCAAGCTTGAAAAGTGATATTAACATGTTAAAGGTTCTATGAGATCTAAAATGATTGGGCACTCAGCACAGGGATGGTGGGGGCCCCTCATAATGGGCACAGCGGGTGTACAGACCCGGGAACTCAGCACAGGGATGGTGGGAGCTCCTCATAATGGGCACAGCGGGTGTACAGACCAGGGAACTCAGCACAGGGATGGTGGGGGCCCCTCATAATGGGCACAGCAGGTGTACAGACCCGGGAACTCAGCACAGGGATGGTGGGAGCCCCTCATAATGGGCACAGCAGGTGTACAGACCCGGGAACTCAGCACAGGGATATGGTGGTCCTGTGACAAACATCTGAATGTCGCAGAGACATTTCCCGCCGGCCCCTGGAAGTGAGCACTGCACATTCCTGGCCCCTCTGTCCTGGCAGGGAATTAGTCACACAGGCAGTGCAGTGCGCGCGGACACAAAAGGAGGGAGCGATGGGACAGGAGGAGGAGACGGTTCACTAAATACACTGCACATGAAAAGACCTTCAGCAGAAGAATGAAACCAGCATGAGATCATCTCCCCTCACAGAGGAGGCGGAGGGGTAAACTCGGGGTAATCAATACTCAGGACAAAGTTCAGACTGAAACTTTCACTCCTCAAACTTGATTTGTTCAAAGTATTCTATAAAGAATGAATGGCGCTGCAACGCATGGGTCAGTAACGTTACCAC
>NW_017306612.1:774651-782833 GCF_000935625.1 Nanorana parkeri | reverse complement strand
GTAACGTTACCACGTGATATCTTGCAGGGGCCCTGGGGGGGGGGGTTTGGAGCCTGACTTCCCCAATTTTCGTCATCACAAATTCGCATCACATTTCGTCATCACAAAGTTTGAATTTATTTTTTTTCCCCCCATTTCAGAAATATCCAAATGTGTCAGATTTGTCGGGGAATCGAAGGGATGACAGGAGCTGGTTAATATTCTCTCCTCCAGTCGTACAATTAGGTAACGCGATGCCGATTTGGCAGCCTTTGTCTGAAACCTGTCGAACAACATCAACGGAAAACTTCCAGAAGACGCCGGCCAATCCCCTTTATATCAACACTGCGACGCGGAATGTCCCTCGAGCCGCGTCGCTGCCACGGACACCGCAAGGCGGGATCAGCGGCTTGATGCAAATGTAGAGCCTAACGGAATGACAACAAGTCAGCTCTGTGCATCATAGAACCACCGACATTGCTTTATAAATTCCTTGTTCTCATCCTTTGTTGCTGCTGATCTCCAGGCAGCCTCTTTACAGCCACTTCCTGTCTACATGCATTCCAGCGATGTCTGCATGACATGTCTCAGGGCGGGTTTCCTGATGGTGACAACAGTGGACCATGTCTGTGTATTGTGTGTTGAAATGGCTACTTCTAGTCTCCATCAGCAGCCGGTGTGACAACGAGCACAACTAGGAGACAGGGACAGAGCGTTGTCACCCTATAACAGGATATGCATGGCATTTCAAAGGGCAGGTTTCCGGATGGTGACAACAGTGGACCAGGTCTGTGTAATATGTAGTCTCTAGCAGAAGCCCATGAGACAACTAGGGATGCACCTATACCGATACTAGTAGCAAGGCTGATACGGGGTATTTGGCGAGAACTTCCAGTATCAGGAAGCAATGCGGTGAGTCATTACACGTCGCCTGGCTTCCTGATTGCCCGAAAAGCTGGCCGGAAGTCACTACCTGCCCGCCAGCCCCCTGATTGGCCAGAAAGCGGGCTCCATGCTTCCTCGTCACCTGGTGACAAGGGGGCATGGAGCCGGCTTCCCGGCTAATCAGGAAGCCGGGGGGCGAGTCATTACACGCCGCCCAGCTTCCTTAATGGGACTTCCGGTATCAGTATTCAGTATCGGCGAGTAGCGGGAAAAAAAACAATTTTTATTCCCTATGCAATGTCCCTTTAGCCTAGAAAATCTGACTACTCCAGGAAGAGTCAATTCTCTAGCACAGGCCCCGCCCTCCTTGCATGTCATAGCGCCCCGCCCCCCCCTCTCTTCTGGGAGTGTCTAATTACCATCTGTGTTGGCCCAGCTCCTTTGTCCCTCCTCTCACCTTCCTTTTATGTAGGGGGAGGAGCCAAGAGGAATGCTATAGAGCAGGTGTTGACAAACCTCGGCCCCCCCAGCTGTGGTGAAACTACAAATCCCGTCATCAGAGTCTTGCAATGCTTTATGGGACTTGTAGTTCCACAACAGCTATGAGGCCAAAGTTGGGGCTACCCCTGCTACAGAGTGACAGCTCTGGGTCTGCAGACATCACATCCAAGATGGCGGCACCCAGAAGCAATCTTGGGCCTTTTGGAGGCCTACACAAGGGAGGATTTTACAGGCAAGTATGTCTACAATATAATAAATGTATCTATAATCTTATGGGAATAGATTTGTGGAAATGGCTTGCCTGGTGACAGGGCCTCTTTAAATGATTTTATAACAAAGTTATTTATTTATAAACTGTATGCAAAGCCCAAACTTTCCAATTCTTAAAATGCTCATATGATGACGATGACAATGTGTACAAACACTACAGGGAACCTTTAAGAAGTGATGTAATCAATACACAATGGCTTCCTTCATCAATATTTAAAAGGAGAACTATGAGGTTAGAGCTTTTCACTCACCTCATAGTTCTAGCCGACCTGTGACAATGAGACTGTCACAGGTCGGCTCAGTAGATCGGGAAGCGAGAGAACACATACCGGCGTTCGCTCACCTCTCGATCCTGTCACGGCTCTCTGCCGTGACAGGGGAGGGGCTGGATTCCCCCCTCCCCGCTCCGATCCGCCAGCGCTGACTGGCGGAACGGACGGGGGAGGGGGCGGGTACAGCTGGCTCTGCCTCTAGATAGGCAGAGCCAGCTGTCAGTCACGCAGCTGGGCGGATCCAGACATAATTGTCGGGATCCGCTTCAGCTGCTGCGTCTCAGTATACCGCGGTAAAATGAGCTTAGGGTGACTGGAGGACGCTAGTTTGTGTCCTCCCGTTACCCTAAGGAGATCTATGGGGAAAAGCCCTAACCCCATAGATCTCCTTTAATGGATTTGATCTCTGTGCATCCTGCAATAAACATGTCACGATTTCCCAGATAAGACAAGAGCCTGCGCAGACATAAAGGGGCGAGGAATTCTGCATTCATATACAGAGAGGAAAATAACGATTTGATCCCCTGCAGATTTTGTACGGTTTACCCACTTACAAAGAAATGAAAGGTCTATAATTTTTTATCATCGGTGTATTATTAAAAATGATAGAGGACAGAAACCTGAAGGATTAAGAGAAGATCTGTAAAGGGAGCAAAATCCCTCCTGAGATGTGTGCAAACCTGGCAACCAACCCCAAGAAACGTCTCACCTCTGTGCTCCCCAACAAGGGTTCCCCACCAAGTACTAAGTCAAGTTCTGCTTGGGGATCAAATACTTCTCTTACTCACTGAACTGCAACTCCATTGATAACATTTGCATCATGTGACTTCTCTGGATTTCTATTAGGGATGTCCCGATACCAGCATCGGAATCGGGTCCGATACAGGGCATTTTGACAAGTACTTGTACTTGTCAAAATGCCCCGATGCCTAGCGCCGAAGCTTGTGGTTTTTTTTTACCTTCCGTTGTGGCTGGGGTTGAGGTCCTCTGGGCAGGCTGGAGGAGCGTTGCGTCACTGCTGTGGGCGGAGCTCCAGGTGGGGTCTAATGTAGTTGGCTGGCGACTGCCCAGAGAACTCCACCTGTAGCTCCGCCCACAGCAGTGACGCGACGCTCCTCAGCTCAGCCTCTCAGCGCCGCAGACGTCGTCCTCACATGAGGAGAAAAAAATTATTTGGCACCCCATGAGGCTCCATTGCCACCATGTCATCGATGAGAGGATGGTTGGTAATCCTTCAATAATGTGAATGGTGTGCGCTCTCAAATGTGTGTGAACTGATTAGTGGGAGCCTGGGTCAAAGTGTTGTGTGTAATTGGAGTCTAGGACGGAGGCGGACCACTGTAGTGGCAGGCACAGGTGGATGCGGGCTGCCTGAGACTGTCGGGGCTGAGAGGGGGGGGTAAGGTTCATTGCTGTGGAATGAAGGGCTGTCTGTGGAAGTGCTGTCGGCGGCTTACAATTCAATGCGCCATCTTATCCAGTGACACCTCGTCCAGTGCCCGCGGTTCACTTGTACTTGCAGAGCCCACCCGAGATCCCACCTGAGGGTGAACCTGCAGAGCCTACCATAGATCCTCAGGGCTGGTTTTATTGTTCTAAAACAGACTTTTAAATTACGTTTATTCATAATATTAAAGAATTTGGCCTAAAATTATTAGTCTGCATTGTTTTTGAAAAAATGTCACCTGTCCGTTAAGAGAAAGTATCGGTAATTGGTATCGGCAAGTACATGAGGGCCAGTACTTGTACTTGGTCTTAAAAAAGTGGCATCGGGACATCCCTAATTTCTATCATATAAAACACACCGATGATAAAGATTAGAGATCCTTCATTTCTTTGTAAGTGGACAAATGGATACAATCTGCAGGGGATCAAATCGTTATTTGTCACATTGTATCTACAGCCCATTCAGACGCAGTGTTTGGATACAAATGTGTTCTTCGTCCGTCGGATATATTGTCACATCCCGTTCACCTGGACCGACAGACGGACGCTCGTTTGATTTAATCCGCCGGCGGTCAGGCAGGAAAAAATCAATATGAAGTATAAGAGGATTTGTTCTGTGGCAGGAGGTCGCCGGGGTCACTATACCACCTCATTACATTCCACTAATTGGGCGACGGGCCCGCCACAGCCCCCATCTCTGATTACAGCGCCCATACATTATTGATACTTATGTGGAATATTCCAGGACAGGGGAGAAGCGGATGACAAAAAGGGGATCAGAAGCGACATCAGACAGTGGGAGGTAAATTATAATAAATAAGGAAACGCAAATTAAAAATTACTAACAGAGAAGATCCCGGAAAGATCCAAAACGGAGGAACAAAAATGTCATATATTGCCATCTACCCGTCCTCAGGAGGTGGCGGCTGCATTCGTTTTATTTCACCTTTATCATCACCTGGTGATCCTGCCAGTAACACACTTCCTGTCCTAGGGTGACAACGCTCACTTTTTGTACTTATCTATAGAGAAGCAGTGTTGTCCCTCTAGGACAGGACTACAGAACCACCACCCCCTTCCATAACCAGGTGGGTGACTTGGCCAGAGTGTCTGTCCCTAGTGCTGCCCCCTACTTAAGAAGAAAGAGCCCAATGATATCAATAGGGATGGACACCAAATGTGGGAAATAAATGCCTGTGAACATGCAGGAATACGTGTCACAGCGGCGTGCGTTCGTGCAAAGCTATGGTGTGAATGAGGCCTACAGAGAAGATGGCACCCAGGGAGGTAATATCTGCGTGTGGGAGGACTGTAGGGAACACGCAGACCGCTCCTCTGTATCCCTCCTCAGAGACCCGTTTTATATTCTCTGCTGGATACTTTGTATTCTTATGGGATCCAGTCTTTCCCTTCCATGAAGTCTTTAGTTTGACGAGACTCCTTCTCTGATGTGGACGGATCATTGTTTACATGTGTGCGCGCGCGCACACACACACACACACACACACACACACACACACACACACACACACACACACACCACACACTAGATCAGGGGTGCCCACAATTTTTTGCGTGATCTACTTTTCAAAATCAAATGGCAAGCTACATGAGATCTACCAAAGAAAAGAAAAAAACTTCCTTGCTCTCTCCTGGCTGTCTCTCCTTGCTCATCCTCCGGGCTGTCTCTCCTCTCTCTCTCCTGGCTGTCTCTCCTCTCTCTCTCCTGGCTGTCTCCCCTTGCTCATCTCTCCTCTCTCTCCTGGCTGTCTCTCATTGCTCTCTCTCCTGGCTGTCTCTCCTTGCTCATCCTCCTGGCTGTCTCTCCTTGCTGTCTCTCATTGCTCTCTCTCCTGGCTCACCTTGCTGTATTTTGCAAACAGTGTAGTGCAACAGGCTGTGTAAACTAATATTCTTTGATGTAATACATAGCCCTTCAACCCCCAGTATCCACCAGAAAGGTGTCGGGGAGCTCGGCTCAGCAGACTCGGGCTGATAGGTAATCATGTGTGCACAGCGAAATAAACCAAAATGGAATAAAGGGGCCGCCATTCCCCCCCTTCCTGATCCACCAGCATCAGCTTTGAGAGCTACTGGTAGATCACCATCCAGCTAATGGGCACCCCTGCACTAGATGGACCGCTGTGTCTTTATTCACCCTTACCTACCATTTTACCTACCATGTTACTACCCTGTTTCCCCAAAAATAAGACCTACCCCGAAAATAAGACCTAGTACTATTTTGGGGAATTGCTAAAATATAAGACCTACCCTGAAAATAAGACCTAGTTGTGACCTTTCCCAGGGCCGGTGGTGGCATAAGGGGGAACTTGAAGAGCCGCGGGAGAGAATCAGCGGTGCCAATGAAGCCAGCGCTAGAGGAGGCGGCACCAAAGGGAGGAGAGCTGCATAAGCCGATGCTTCCTCTATAGCCCCGCCTCCTGTCACAGGCGGAGTCATACCAAATGCACTCCGCCTGTGAGGAATCCATAGTGAAAGTGCGCTTCGCCCATTCTGGCCAGCGATTGGTTACCAAATTGCTCTTGGAAAGGTACGGCGCCCCTGATTGCCCTGATCACCCTATTCTTAACTTTGCCATTTTGGATGATTTAGATTTGGATTTGCGTTAACTTTGGATTGTGATACATTAAAAAAAAAAAAAAAATCTACCCCAAAAATAAGACCTAGGGCGTTTTTTTGAGCCAAAAAAAATATAAGACAGTGTGTCTTATTTTCGGGGAAACACGGTATGTAACTGCTCCTTATTCTGTAATAGAAGTCACCAGCACTCGATCATGTGTGCAAGAAGTAAAGCACTTATTACTGGACGGGGGAGGGGGCGGGTACAGCGGGCTCTGCCTCTAGATAGGTCACGTAGTCACGCAGCTGGGCGGATCCAGGCACAATTGTCGGGATCCGCTTCAGCTGCGGCATCTCAGTATACCGCGAGCTGTAGCTCCCTATATACTGAGCCTAGGGTGACGGGAGGACGCTAGTTTGTGTCCTCCCGTTACCCTAAGGAGAACTATGGGGAAAAGCCCTAACCCCATAGTTCTCCTTTAAGGTCTGTACGCTGTAAGGCGTGCAGGTGATTTCGGGTTATTGATGGCTCCTTATTCTGGTCTCAGCGATCGTCTCTTACCAGCGTGCGCAGAAAACTCTCACATGTTATCTCGTCTTTTCAGAGTCACAATCATCCTTTCTCAGAGATCTCTGCAGCGGCTGCCGCTATACATTATATTTTATTCATTTACGATCAGCTCTGTATCTTTCTTGTCTTGAATGTATTATCATCTGGTATGTTCTGTACTTCCTGAACATGTTCTTATATGGAAAAAAGAAAAACTAATGCAGCCAACACATCTAAGGACCGACAATATGACAGTTTTGTTGTTGGGTTTAGATACAATGTAAAGCCAATTCCTGATTATAACACTGTGTCACCGAAGCGTCGCCCATGTGGTCTGTACGGGACTTCCTCCATGCAGCGGAGACACTTTGGTGCATGCCGTCGGTGAAGGTCATTCCTATGGGAGTTATCCGGCTCTCATCTCGGATTGTCTCATGGTCATGACATTTCGCTATTGTTTGTTTAGAGATTAGCGCGCTGTCCTTTGCACTCTGCAGTGTCAGGCCCCGGGTACAGTAGTCAGTGTAAACACGAGAGGAGCCCGGGTCACTACCTACAGGCTGGCACTCCCAGCATGCACCGGGGCCTGCGGTCATACAATCACCGACAACGATATATATGGCTAACCACAGACATAGGGCCACACTTGTTAGGTTTGGGGGCCCAGTCAATATAAAAGATCGCCCCATAAAACACCAACCATTCTCCTCCAATAGAATTGCAAACCACACAGAGGATCGGATTTCCATCTGTTGTCCCATCTCAGTTGCTGCTGATCTCCTGCCAACACTTTTGCAGCCACATCCTGTCTACATGCACGCCACCAGTGGCTGCATGGCATTTCTCAGGGTGGGTTTGCGTAAAGATGACAACAGTGGACCATGTCTATATAATGTGTAGTCTCCATCAGAAGCCCATGAAGCAGGGTGACAACGCAGGAGCACAACTATGAGACAAGGAGAGTGTTGTCACCCTGTAGCAGGAAATGCCTATACAAGGCCCTTCATGGCAGGAAATGGCATTACCCTGGTGATTTTTTTGTTCTTGTGATTGGTTTAAATCTTTAAGATCTGCTGCTGTTCGGTGTCAGTCCGCCTCAGGTGCAGGAATGCGTTAACAATGTGTTTTCACTGCACAGCGATCCGTGACACGTATAGGGAACACAATGCAGTAGAGGACAATGTGCCGGCCCGAGACTACAGATACCAGAACACAGCTGCCGAGGAACCAAAATTCTCTTCCCAGCTTGCAGCACAGGCACCATGTCCCCCGCACAGTGACGAGGACCGCCAATGGTCCCCGAATGTCACCTATGTACAGGAGCCAGATACACCCGGAGGGGACATTTTCCTCACCACCCAAATATCTCCATTTCCTGCATCTTAGGATCGCTTTACAAGACTCGACCCCGAGCCCCACTGAACACGAGGGCACGGTTCAGGTCTTCTCTAAGGGGCCCCAGGCAGCACAGATTGTAAAGTTGCAGCTCCCTTTCCTATGGGGAATAGAGAGGTGCATGTTGCAGGAGATGGACACTTTATCCCAGTGTGGAAGCAGTGGTCTCTCTGCAGAGGTCAAGCACACCTCGCTAATCATCAGGGAACAGCATGAGCCTTGCCCATTGCAGAGCTATAGGTCCAATCCAGCAGCAGGTGGCAGGTGCAGCAGACCTCTGCAGAGAGACCACTGCTTCTACAAA
>NW_017306612.1:762519-774623 GCF_000935625.1 Nanorana parkeri | reverse complement strand
GGATATAAAGGGTTAAAGTCTTCGCCCTGATCGGATGGAAACAAGGGTACAATGCCAAACAAATCACAAAGGGACTTTTATTGTTCCCGCATGACAAGAGTCATCCCGAGCCACGTTTGTTTAATGTTACAACATCGTAAAACGCGGCGCTAATGTACACAGAGAGTGACCTTTGTATAACCGAGACTGCAAGTGTCTCCGAGTAGGTGACAACCCCAACTGCACGACATTTCTTTGCTCCGTGTACAATAAACAGTTTGCTATTTTTAATGAAATATCAGTTTCACCTTGTTTTTAATCCAGCATCTCAGTGCTGATCTCCTGCCGCCTCTTTGCAGCCACTTCCTGTCTACGTGCACTCCAGCGATGGCTGCCATGGCATTTCTCAGGGCGGGGTTTCCTGATGGTGACAACGCTGGACCGTGTCTGTGTAACGTGTGCTGAAATTACTACTTCTAGTCTCCATCAGAAGCTGGTGTGACAGGGTGACAACGAAGGAGCACAACTAGGAGACAGGGACAGGGCGTTGTCATCCTATAAAAGGACATGCACGGCATTTCTCAGGGCGGGTTTCCTGATGGGAGACAACAGTGGACCGTGTCTGTGTATTGTGTGTTGTGTGTTGAAATGGCTTCTTATAGTCTCCATCAGATGCCGGTGTGACAACGAAGGAGCACAACTAGGAGACGGGGACAGAGCGTGGTCACCCTATAACAGGATACGCACGGCATTTCTCAGGGCGGGTTTCCTGATGGTGACTAGAGTGGACCAGGTCTGTGTAATATGTAGTCTCTATCAGAAGCCCAGGTGACAACTAGGGATGCACCGATACCAGTAGCAAGGCCGATACGGGGTATTCGGCAAGAGCTTCCGGTATCAACAGCTGACTATGTCTGTGTAAGGCTGGGCACACACACCTTACAACCAGCGCAAGACTTTTGTCTTGCGCTGGTTGTAAGGTACTTAAAAAAAACGTACGATCTTCCTATCTTGCATAGGCAGATAGTACTTGCGATGATCGCAAGCCACGCCCCCTGAGGGGCGGGCTTTCCTATGACCGCAATGCCGAACGGGCAGTGTGCGCTTGCGCACACCGGCCCGTACGGCTGTTGTCGTACGGACATGCCACAAACCCGCCGAACATCGTACGATGCTTGGCGGGTTTTCAAACATGTCCGTAAGTTCAAAGTCGTGCGACCTTACAGTAGTAGAGGTCGCACGGCTTCCACACACCTTACGATAATCCTACGATGGCGGGATTTCCCGCGATTATCGTACGATTATCGTAAGGTGTGTGGGGACCTTTAAACAGCTGCTTGAAATCTCCCGTCAGAAGCCCATGTGGAAGGGTGACAACGCTGGAGCACAATTGGGAGATGGGGACAGAACGTTGTCACCCTAAAACAGGAAGTGCATTAATAAAAAGGAAGGACAGGATCACCAGAAAATACTTTGACAGCTGCAGATTTACAAAATAATGAAACATGACTTTTAAAATGAAGCATGTAGCAGAATTTATTTTGGGTTGGTTTTTGGCGGCGGGTCATGGTAAGAAATATGCAGCTGAAGTTTAAGACGATATATTTGTTTAATATCTGGGGCCAGTTTTGCTTTGATAATGAAACAAAATCCAGAAATATTAATTCCCCCGGACACACCACCAAGTACCTGCAATATGTACAGATTTACTAACACGTGACAAGACCGGGTTGCGGCATTCAGGTTTATTTGACCTTCATTCGGTCATTAAGGGGTTAAACAATCGGCTTCCCGAATTTCGGGCAGAGATCTCCTATTTTGGGAATACGTTCTAGTTATTTTTTTGGCATCGATGGATCAATTGTGTCCCGGCCCAGCTCGGCGTCCCTGGTGCTCATTGACAGACAGCTGCTCCCGACCATCTGTTGCCGAGACAGCTGCGGGAGCGACATTGACGAAGGATTAACCGGCTGCAAGCCAGACAGAATCTGATCACCGACAGCTCGGAGGATACCCGAGAAACCTGTCCACCTGGAGTATGATCCCAGACACTGTCCCATATACACATGCACTATAGTGCCAAAAGTATTGGGACGCCTTTACACGCACATGAACTCTAATGGCATCCCAGTCTTAGTCCGTAGGGTTCAGTGTTGGGTTGGCTCCGCCCTTTGCCGCTATAACAGCTCCGCCTCTTCTGGGAAGGTGTCCACAAGGTTTAGGAGTGCGTCTATGGGAATGTTGGACCATTTGTGAGGTCAGGTACTGATGTTGGGGGAGGGGCTCGCAGTCTCCGCCTCTAATTCATCCCAAAGGTGTTCTATGGGGTTGAGGTCAGGACTCTGTGCGGCCAGTCACGTTCCTCCCCCCCAAACTCCCCCATCCATGTCTTTATGGAGCTTGCTTTGTGCACTGGTGAGCAGTCATGTTGGAACAGGGAGGGGCCGTCCCCAAACTCCTCCCACAAAGTTGGGAGCGTGAAATTGTCCAAAATGTCTTGGTGTGCTGTTGCCTTAAGAGTTCCCTTCACTAGAACTAAGGGGCGGAGCCCAAGCCCCAAAAAACAACCCCCCCTTCCCCATAATCCCCCCTCCACCAAACTTTACACTTGGCACAATGCAGTCAGGCAAGTACCGTTCTCCTGGCAACCGCCAAACCCAGACACGCCCATCGGATTGGCAGACAGAGAAGCGTGATTGGTCCCTCCAGAGAACACGTCTCCTCTTCTCTAGAGTCCAGTGGCGGCGCGCTTTACACCGCGGCATCCCGCGCTTTGCATTGCACTTGGTGATGTGCGGCTTGGATGCAGCTGCCCGGCCATGGAAACCCGTTCCATGAAGCTCTCTACGCACTGTTGTTGTGCCAATCTGAAGGCAGCATGGAGTTTGGAGGTCTGTAGCTATGGACTCTGCAGACAGTTGGCGACTTCTGCGCGCTTCAGCATGCGCTGACCCCGCTCTGTCATGTGACGTGGCCTACCACTTCCTGGCTGAGTTGCTGTTGTTCCCAGTTGCTTCCACTTTGTTATAATCCCAGTAACACGTGACCGCGCAATATTTAGTAGCCGGGAAATGTCACGGAACACCTGAATCCAATGATTTGGAGGGGGAGGGCCCAATACTTTTGGCAGCATAGTGTACATTCTGCAGTTTTCATTTCTGACCTCCCCAACACTCCTCAGAACACGGCCTGGATCGGTCAGAACAATGGAAGGTGAACACTTAGCATACACATCCATAGTCATCACCGGAGCTTACTCGAGTGTAACATTCTTGCAGGTCATGTAGTGGAATGAATACACTGACAGGATCACTTTGCACTGGCGGTTTCCTTGTATCATTAGTATGCTCGTCCATTGAAACAGAAACTGCGTGAGCTCAGCAGATACAGAAACAATTAGCTTATCCCTTACACACCATACACAGGAACATACCCTGTTTCCCTGAAAATAAGACCTACCCCGAAAGTAAGACCTAGTTTGCTGGTAGCATGTGAGGGGGAACTTGCAGGAGAGATGGTATCAGCCTGCAGGACATACTGTATTAAGGGGATGACAAGGGACTCCCACCAGCCAGCGCAGTGACAGGGAGCACTCCAGTACCATACTTCACCAACTGCTGTCCCCCTAAAGGCACTGCTTAATGTAATGGTACTGTAATGTGTACCGGTAAATGGTACCGTACTTTACCGCGCTGTCCACTGTCTGATGTCCCCACTGCTGCAACGCTGGTACCACTGTCCCTGGTGGCAAAGGAAGCCGGCGCTGTAGAAAGCAAGGCTGCGGCGGGGGAGGGAGCAGAGCTGCATTGGCCGATACTTCTTCTATAGCGCCAGTTACTGTGACAGGCGGAGTGATACCAGAAAACTTTAGATTGTTGTACATTTTGTTGCACATTTAAAAAAAAAAAAAGACATCCCCTGAAAATAAGACCTAGTAGGGTTTTTGAGGGCTAAAAAAAATATAAGACAGTGTCTTATTTTCGGGGAAACACGGTATGAACAATGTATGAGAGGTGCTGGAGGTTCGAAGGGCCCCAAAACACAGCACAAGCATACCAGAGAACAAACACACCCCAAAAATGAAATGATACAAATGTTATATCAAAGAAGAAGAATTCCTGACAGATCTCCAGAATAATTGTATCGCATAACTGCAGTATGCAACAATGCGGCTCAATATACAACATATACATACCGTTTGTAAAAGAAATGTTTAGCAGAGCAATCAGTTGGGACAGGAAGTCCGGAGAGCCTGCATTTTGGATCACCCAAATACCTGCCTGGCAGGTCCTCCTTAAAGAGCTCCAGGCAAAGAAAAAAAATTACCCCTTGCAGTCGAGCTATCTCGGCACTTCAAGGGTTAAGTGCTCATTTTGTCCAGGGGGGGGGGTCAAATATAGCAGTTTTACTCGCTTGATACCGGCTCCCACGGAGATCAGTGCTCACCTCTCTTCCCCAGATATGGAATGTCCCTCGTTGTACTCCCGTCTAATGCAAGTCAATGGACCTGAATGAAACGCGATGATGATGTCGGTGGTTCTTAGGCCACAGGAACGCAGGGGAGAAGCAGCTGTGGGGACTGGTCTAGCCGCCTGGAGGGAGCCAATGGGACTGAGGACCAGGTAAGTAAAACCGCTTTGAGCCCCAAAATTAGCACTTAACCGTGGGGTGTAACCCATCAGCAAGGGTACGTTTTGTTTTTTTGCTCAGAGTTCTTCTTTAAAGGGTTTGTTCTCCTTTAAATCACCTTTCCAAAAACAGAGCTACGCATTACAGCATCTGTAGTATATTGAAAAGCAGACTTCAGGTTTTTTTGTTTAAAAAGATGCTTTATTTCCAAGGTGTACCTGTGGGCCGTGCACGGCCTCTCCTCAGCTTGTGTGCAAAACCTATAGTGAATGAGCAACCCGCCCAGTTCTAATTGGCTGTTGGATGCGCAATCCCCATCAACAGAGGAAGGAGTGCTTTGGCTTGCCAACCTAATCATACGCACTGCGCTCTCTCCCTCTCTGTCACAGCAGCGGCTGAGCTCAGTATTGTGTGACGAGAGTGATAGCCAATCACAGTGATCACTAGTAAAAATGACTCTTTCCCCCACCCCCCCAAACCCCCCCCTCCCCTCTGTATGCAGGCAGCACATCGAACAGTTGCTTAGTCCTTGCAGCACTGGGGTCCCCGGTTCTAATCCCAGCCAGGACACTATGTCCAAGGAGTTTACATGTTCTCGTTGTGCTTGCATGGGTTTCCTCTCACACTCCAGAGTCATGCTAGTAGGTCAATTGGCACCTATATAAATCAGCCCTGTATGTATGCACGTGTGATAGGGACCTTAGATTGTAAGCTCCTTGAGGGCAGGGACTGATGTGAATGTGCACTGAGTTGTGTAAATTGTCTGCTCCTGTATTAAATAATGATATTTAAATGATCATAAATAATAAAATTTGTCTCTGTGAGGGAGAAGAGATTCAATGTATTCCTTCTAGAGATACATTGTATGTATGTTGTCTCCTGTGCTTGTGATGTCACCGCTCCCAATGTAGAGAGCCCAGTAGCCACTTATAAAATGCAATACTGGAAGGAACAAACAAAGTCAATACAAACAGATCTTGTGGGTGTGTGAAGTGCTCGGGATTAGCATTACGTGTCTACAATACACAGCAGTTTCTATAGGCACCAATATCCCCCAGAGCATGGCAGCTAATCCACAACTCCCGGCTCTGCTCCAGCTAATCCGGGGTCATTCTTAAAACACAAGTATGGAGAGCTGAGAGATTCACCAAGAATGTCAATTGTTTACAAGAGCAGGCGTGGGCCCGCAATTACACGGCACGGCTATCAACGCGTCTGACCGTCCTCACTGCCTAGCAACATCAACACACCGCCATCCAAAAAAGACTTTCTCCAATTCTACACAGCGACAGGATTGGCATTCCGTAACCTCAGGCTGAAATTTACAGCATTCCGCGATCCATCCCTCATCCAGTATCGTAACACAGCAGAAAGCAAAATATAGGGGAGAACTTTTGTTGGAAAAACGGAATAGATTTGGGGTGGGGGGATGAGCGGAACTGAGAGTTTTCTCTTCCCTGAAATATCATACGTTTGTCGCAAAACATCACCGTTTTGGTGAAACGCACGAGGGCCCATTCACACTTGTGCATTGTGGCAACATACACTAACACGGGTGTTCCCACAACACATGGCAATGCACGCGCTGTATGTACAGTGCGATGCCATTCAGTATGAATAGGACCCCAACACAGTAGGGAGGAGGATCACTTCAAAGAACACTTAAGTAAAAATTAGGGATGCAGAGTACAAGTAACAATAATTCTTTTTCCGGTACTCGCCGATACCAAATACCGAGTACCGGAAGTCCCATTCAGGAAGCCAGGCGGCGTGTGATGACTTGCCACCTGGCTTCCCGATTAGCAGGGAAGCCGTCCCCATGCTTCTCGTCACTATGTGATGAGAAAGCATGGAGCCGGCTTTCTGGCCAATCAGGAAGCCGGCAGCCTGTAATGACGTGCTGCACGGCTTTTTGATACAGGAAGTATCCGGCTAGGCATCGGAGCATTTGGGCGAGTACGAGTACTCGCCCAAATACTCGGTATCGGTGCATCCCTAGTAAAAATAATCAATGCAAACGTCTCCATAAAAGAAAAAATTCTGCACTGAAGCCGATAAAAAACATTGCAAAACGCAAATCAGTAGATCGCAGGTGCAATACTCGTGTTCCTACAGACTCTTCCTCCCATCCATGTTACTGAATGTCCCATATCCAGATATGGACAGGAGGAAGAGCCTGCAGGAACCAGAGAATTGCAGGACGAATGAATGGACTACAGCCGTAGTTACATCCTGCACTTGTATTCCATTGAGAACCAAGGGTGGGCACACACCTTACAACCAGCGCAAGACTTTTGTCTTGCGCTGGTTGTAAGGTACTTAAAAAAACGTACGACCTGCCTATCTTGGACAGGCAGATCGTACTTGCGATGATCGCAAGCCGCGCCCCCCTGAGGGGCGGGCTTCTGATGACTGCAATGCCGAACGGGCAGTGTGCGCTTGCGCACACCGGCCCGTCCGGCTTTTATCGTACGAACATGCTACACACCCGCCGAACATCGTATGATGCTCGACGGGCGACATGTTCGTAAGATAAATGTCGTGCGACCTTACAGTGTAGAGGTCGCACGGCTTCCACACACCTTACGATAATCGTATGATCGCGGGATTTTCTGTGATTATCGTACGATTATCGCAAGGTGTGTGGGGACCTTAAAAGTCCATCTGCCAAGGTAGTTTTTCCATTAACTGATCTGTGAATGGAAGATGCAACTGTGTGGGCGGAGCCATGCACAGCCACGCCATATTCAAAATACAGCAGCAGCCTGTGGGGAGTAGAACCCCACGATTTAAATGTGGAGAGGGGGTGGGGACTGATGTGATAATGTTTTAGGTTATACCTTAAATATGGGTGTATAATAAAACATGGCCCAAAGGGTACGCCTAGTCTTTAAAATCCGCTTTCAGGTTGTTTTTTTGGTGGTGAGGACAATTCTCAGACCAGGGTTGGGCAAACTCTGGCCCTTCAGCTGTTGCGGAACTACAAATCCCATGAGGCCTTGCAAGATTCTCACAGGCATGACTCCCAGAGAAATATGCATGATGGGATGTGTATTGTCACCACAACTGGAGTTTGTCCACCCGTTTTAGGCTCCATTCACACCCGAGCGGCTCACCGCGGCTGTTCGGCTTCGCGCGGATCCCCTCCAAAAACACAAAACCCATTGCACTTCAATGTGCATCGTTCACATCATTGCGGGGACCGTGTGGCACAAAACCCTGCGGCCCCCGAAATAGTGCAAGTGCTATAATCCAGCGGATTAAATAGCCGTGAACGAGCGGCATCCGTGCGGATTAAAAACATTAGCTTTTTTGTCCCGCACGGTCTTCCACACGGAAAACCGTGCAGGAACTGCAAATGCTATGTGCGAATGCAGCCTTAGACAGGATAACAGACACTGGCACTCCAAGTAATGAATCAATGGCGTCTGTTTATTGACGCATGAAACATAGCACAATGCATCAAAAAGCAACGTTTGCCTGATGAAGATCCCCTTCATCAGGCAAAATTTCATTTGCAGTTCCCGCACGGTTTTATGTTATCCTATGTTTATGTTATCCTGCGATTATAGACGGTTGCCATCCGTCGACTGCCACAGCACCGGTCTTTTATAAGGAACAGTGGTTTTGAGTGCAATGGGTTCATGGACTGCAGCCTTAGACAGTCATCACCAAGATAGGTGTCCCCGTTGGATGATTTGCTTTCACTTCCTGTCCTTCTGACCACTATCAAATTTTGGATTTCCCCTCCTGCTCTTCAGGATGAATCTCCCCAGTGAGGACACAGACATCAATAAATAACTTGATAAGAAACCTACAAATTTGCATTGTTGGACGTGAAATCCGGGCGTTCAGCCTAATTAATCGCACAAAGCAATCAGCGAAAGTGGATCAATATCAATAATACATGTGTCCCCGGGGGCCCCATCCTGAACCGGCTCCTACGCAAACACAGCTGCTCCCAATAAGTTCACAATTAACCCCTCCGACCCCCAGTTTCCTCCACTTAACATGAAAGATGCTGAATGGGAAGGGAGGGACTCCCATCACGCGGACATTTCCTGATCCTCGGATCATTGGGGTGGTACAGAATGGAAAAATAAAAAAAGGGGAATATAAAGGAAGTCGAGGTGCCCACGGCATCCTAAAACAAGGGGCATGGCGGCCAAAAAAATGGAAAAAACACAGATATCTGATCAGACTCGGCATCGCTCAGCAGTGTTATCGGAGCAAAGCACGCCGCTTAGCGCTATTTATATAGAAATTGGCAAAATAATGTGATTTCAGGAGAACAGCCATCGCTGTGGGGAAAAGATAACTCACCTCTGTCAGGCACAGGTGAGGGAATTCTAAAAATTGAGGGCGTGGTCAGTTCATTTGCTGAGCTTGTTTGAGCCAAGAAAACAAAATATAAAGCTTTGTTCCCAGGATTGTGTTGTACGTAAAGCCGAGCACACCGGCTACACGCGTTACCATCGGGATCACAGACATAGATCAGAACTCTACAATAATAGCGAACCACAAAAAAATCCAATATATCTGTATAAAGTAGAGAAAGTTACTGGAGTGAGGTCACTCTAGGGTGGAAGGAGACTGTTTACCAAAGCGATTCTTTAGGCCCAAATATTTTGTGACACATTCAATGCGTTTATAAATACAAATGTGGCAAATTACCAATATTTAATAATAGTATACAAAGGCAAAATATAAAACACAAGCCAATCATAAACAAAGGAGGATCTACAAGTCCAAATGTTCAGCAGCAGGATCATTGTTCAGAAGAGCTCCATCTTTTATCATTAAAAAATCAGTCTGTGAGCTCCAAACAGTGACTGTAAAAAAGGCTGCGATGATGTCATCAGTCTGCTGCAGGCAGTAGGAAGCAGTGATTAGACTGCAACATTGTCAGGTCTATTCACTAAAGGGTGAAGAGTTTGGAGAAGGCAGTACAGAGAAGTGAACAATCTAGGACAACATAGCTGAACTGGTAAGGGAGCTGAATGTTTCCAGTTCAGCGATGTTGGGCTAGATAGTTCACTTCTCTGTACTGCCTTCTCCAAACTCTTCACCCTTTAGAGAATAGACCTGTGCCTAGCAAGTCACAAGGTTAGAGGCTACAGCAGGGCACAGGAACCGGGATTTACATGGTTGTGTCATCTCTGAGCCGACATCTCAGTCCAGGAAGTAGATGGTGACCCCGGATGATGCCTGAACAAAGATGGCTCTGCATTGTCAGGGGGAGTCATGTGATCTCTGTGAGAGGGAATAAATACCTGGAAGTGATAGACACGTAACTCGGCATGCATGGATTTAACACAAAAAACTATACATCTGCTGTTGGGTTCACTTTAAAAAAGGAGAACTATGGGGTCAGTGTTTTTCCCCATAGTTCTCCTGTAACGGGAGGACACAAACTAGCGTCCTCCCGTTACCCTAAGCTCAGTATACCGCGAGCTACAGCTCGCGGTATACTGAGACTTCACGGCAGAGAGCCGTGACAGGATCGAAAGGTGAGCGAACCCGGTATGTGTTCGCTCACCTCTCGATCTACTGAGCCGACCTGTGACAGTCTCATTGTCACAGGTCGGCTAGAACTATGAGGTGAGTGGGAATCACTCACCTCAAAGTGTGTGACAATGTTTCTAAGTGACAAGAACTCGGACACATTGTGTTAGTTTATGAATATCGCGGCAAGAAAGGAAATAAATCTCAATCCCGAAATTGCTGAGCCAGCAAAACAGTGAAATTCTTTTCAGAGGGAACAGCTCAGCGCGCCGTGCAGACACCCACCCCACACAGCAGATGTCCAGACCCGGCCCACTGCAATGTGTATATATATATACAGTGGTGCAAAAAAGTATTTAGTCAGCCACCAATTGTGCAAGTTCTCCCACTTAAAAAGATGAGAGAGGCCTGTAATTTTATATATTATATATATATATATATACACATATACATACATCCACACACAACTCCGAGTGAGAGCAGCAAGATCAAAGCACAGGGTTCTGTGTACCTACAAGGGGCACCTGAAAGGGTTAATTATAATAAGCCGATGTGTCTGTCTGTCTCCACAGTGATATGAAGAGCCAGGAAGGCGATTCCCTGAGGTCCTCTGTACTGTTTACTACAAGAGAGAATCTCCTGATAATGAAGCCCGATCATCTCCGAGGATTCTTGATGTCAATGACCGGCTAGACTTCTATAGGAACAGGTTATGTACCAACACTACAAGATCAGTGACCATCATTGAACCACCGGATTGGATCTTAGGAACGATTGACGTGACAGCGCCTGGAAATGACCATCAATGAAAGCTTTCCCAATTTCAAAAATGATCAAAATGTGCAACAATTTTTAAATGCTGTAAACCCCAAATCTATTTTTCAGCATGTTTGTCCCCGAGTCTCACTATACACAGAAAATCAATTTAGGGTGAATTGGTTGTAAAACAGATTGGACATAGAAGCACCACACAGGTCAATGTTCCTTTTACAAATGTATTCCAATGCAAGGTCAGATTGAAGATTAAATGAGGATGCCAACGCATTTTGGGGATCCAGCATCACTCCCTTAACAATAGGAGACAATGTATGCGTTTTAAATATCACCAACAGTCCATTCTTCATTTAGTTCAGCACAGAGCTCATCAGCTGGTTGAGCGGCTCTGGGGATCCCAGGACTATAGAAGAATGCTGAACCTACATGGGAGGAGGGTCACGGAGACTTTCTGACCATTGTCTTAGTAACAGCATCCTGCAGTCCACTGTACAGCAGAGCTCATACTAAGAAAGGAAGAAGCAGCGCAAGGAGCCAATCTGTTGGGCGGCAGTGCAAGGAGCAAGCTGATAGGAGGAGAGAGCAGAATGAAAGAAATTAGCTCATCAGTCTACTGCTTCTCCTTTCACTGTCCAATCACAAGCTGGGAGAGGGACAAGAACTCTTAGTGTTTCTTAACTGCAGCAGAGAAAAATCAGGTCCCCTCCCCTGCCAGACGGGACTGTTTGTCAGAGCTGTGTAAATCACATGGCTAAATGAACACAACTACAAATCCTATGGTGGGTATATATATATATTACACACACATATAGTATATGCATTTTATCTGTGTATTTAGCGGTTTGCCTGGGGCTCACCTTTATATCATAGTCACAGTCCAGGGGAGGACAAGATACAACAGAGCGTGACCGCACTAGTACATCCTGCCCCGGTGTTTACTCTGTGACCGCATTGTTCATCCTCCTCATCCTGAGCACACAAACACCTATTTTCCACTTTCAATTACTCGTGTCGGTAGATGAATACAGTTCGCTACAACAGGACAGTTCGTCACTTTATAAACACGGCAACATACATAATGGCATCTGTCAGCGTGTGGTGACAAGAGGGATGGCGGTGACACGGGAGCTGCGGCGATATTTGTTCTGCTTCCATGTAATACGGACAAGTGGCTGCAAGTTTCCAGAATAAACAGATTTTGTGTGATTAGAGAAACA
>NW_017306612.1:757504-762494 GCF_000935625.1 Nanorana parkeri | reverse complement strand
GATTCTGTAGGAAGAAGTATCGGCACACAGACCGGAGCGCTGTCAGCCTATAAAGATAAAGCAGGCAAAGCTCCGAGCTGTCCCACTTTTGGAACCAAATCCTTCTGTCCCCCTTTCCTTCTCCACCGTCGTCCCCTTTTGATCCCACTTTCCTCCACCATCAGCCTAATTTCATCCACCGTTATCCTCCTTTCATCCCCCTTTCCTCCTCCTCCGTCGTCCCTCCATACACTGCTCAGATTTTTCTACAGAGCTTTAGTACTACTTCTACTTTGCATGGGGTTGATGGGGTCCAAATCGATGATCGACTTCGACCGTAGTAATGAAAAATCTCCAAGGAGCGGGATGGAAACGTTTTCTCGAACTTCTAACAGTGATTGTGATTTTCATTCAGGAAGCTCCATTGATTCCAAAAATCAAAACAAAATTTCGATCGACATTCATCAAGTGTCCGATGGCATTATCGGGTGGTAAAGAAAGATCTATCATGCGAATGTTCCTTCGGAAGTCTACAAGTGTATGGCCAGCATTAGATCTGATGTATTTATACAATTACCAAAAGTGGTAAAGTGCACTAAACCCTTTTATGTAACCTCAATGGTTCCCCTCCACCAGGCCATGGCCTCCTGCCGGGCTGCAGCCTCCCTCCTGCTAGGCTACAGTCTCCTGTCTGCTGTCCCACCATGCCTGTGCTGGCCCCCTGAAGGATCCTCCAGTGGGCCCCCACTCACTGCATCACAGAAAAAGCCAAAAAAGGTATTACCGCTAGGTCTTATTAATGAAAGCACCCTGGAAGGAAATCACGAACGTGGGCAGACTAATCTGAAATAGTTCCGGTGATGTATCGAAAGTGTGAACTTATCGAGTTGTGGGACCGCATGACTTCCGGTTTCCTCAGAACTACGATGTTTGCACACAAAACATGTTGTGCACGAGCGCCATCCACGGCATTGCCCTATACACATAGACCACAGCAATAAAGTAATAAAATGATGTAGGATGACAGTAAGCCAGCACGTTCTTTATCTCCGGTGCCCCACTCAATATGGCCGCCGCTTGAGTGGGGCACCGGAGATAAAGAACGTGCTGGCTTACTGTCATCCTACATCATTTTATTAGTTTATTGCTGTGGTCTATGTGTATAGGGCAATGCCGTGGATGGCGCTCGTGCACAACATGTTTTGTGTGCAAACATCGTAGTTCTGAGGAAACCGGAAGTCATGTGGTCCCACAACTCGATAAGTTCGTACTTTTGATCGATCACCGGCACGGCTGCGTGTGCCTATGTACAGAGAGACGTCATTAGAAGAGGCACTGGCTGGCAGTTTGGGGGATCATCAGTCTTTATCTGAGGGTTTCAGTACCATCAGTGACATCAATGATCTGGGGGCCATTCTACCCTGGGGCCACTATTGCCCTGTCGCCAATAATTTAAAGGGCTATTTTTTCCTGGGGTTCACTATACCAATGATTGGGGGGGCAGCAATCTACTCGGGGGGGGGGGCACAAACCCACTGACAGCAATAATTTGGGGGCTATTCTCCCTTTTTAATACATTTTAAATATGTACTGTAGATATTTGCATGTCCTTACTTTTCTTGTACTTTAAATTCCTACTGTTGGGACATGGAAGGTTTGGGAAGAATTTACTGGTCCCACTAAACAATGTGGATGGACGAATCCCTACTGTGATCACTGTATTCCGACAGCAGCTGCCAGCTGCTGCTGTAAGGATACAAGAAGAGTACTTTCAGCTGATTGTTGCAAGCGCCGTTCAGTCAAAGACTTTCCAATATGCACCTTCGGCAAAAGTGGATCCAATGATTGACTTCTGCCAATGGAATAGGGCACACATGGAGCAAGTTTCGGCAATTCCTGCCGAAACGGCCGAATTTTGCTCCGTGTGTACCCAGCTTCAGGTGGAGATCTGGTCTACAGTGCTACATTTGTGAGTTTATAAAGGGTTTGTGTTGAAGGGCTTTCCTATACAAGTCTATGAGAATGCAAAAGCTGCTTTTAGGAGGTCAGAAGGTGGTCGGCTAAACCGGTCACTGAATTCTGAATGGACTCGGAAGAGTTTCACACTGATGCCAAAGACACAAGATCAAAGACGTCCGCAACAGGCCCCAAAGTACTTGTGCTATTGGCCAAATCTTTGCATATTAACCCTTCATGGTTTGCGTGACTGTGGCAGGGGGCATTTTTGTGCTGCGCCGACATCGCGCAGGTGTGAACAAGGTATAGTGGGCTCGTTTTTATGTTTTGCGCAGTTCCGCGCGTATTCGTACGCTAATGTGTGAATGAGGCCCAACAATCTGTCCACCTGCTGTCAGTATTCTATACAAATCACGCAGATACAATGTAATTCTTCTGCCTTGTTACATCATCGCCCTCCCACCACAAGACTCCGCACATCATCCAACAACACACTCCACTTCACGCTGCAGAAGCCAGACTCTAAGCGGTTAATTTTAATTCGCTCTTCTACAAGGAGACCCCAAGGGAGGCATGAGGCACGGGGTGTCCCCAGAGTGGCACGTGATGTCTATACTACAGTAATTCACAAAGCTTCTAGCAACTGACAGGAGATCTCCAGCTCTGCAATAAAAAACGGTTCTGTGCTTCAAGCAAAAAAAAGCATAAATCAGTAACACCAGCAGGCGTCAATGGTTATGGTGGTGCCGGCTCACCGACGGCAGATTTAGATTATTATTCCCACTCAGGGGCTGGGAAGCAGTGTAAGGTGTCAGGCATATGTAAATACACCAATGGTCACTCTTCAGGTGAATGATGAACCCCCCAACTCACAAGCTGCAGAGTCAGGGCCAGTCCACACTACAGTGCCGGGTGCTAAAGGCACAGTACCCATGTGCTTAGTATGCACTATGTCATAGGTGTGCTGGTGTGCGGCACTGACATACATTTTTAATGGCACCTCCTGGCAGGTTTTGTGAAAAAAATACTATGTGCATCATTTGTAAAACCGTGCGGCACCAGAACGCAGGCTATGCAGAAATTATAACGCACCAGTGCACCTAGTGTGTGATGCATTGCGTTGGGCGATAGTGTGCGGACGCACAGGCACCATGCCATTGTGCTATAGTTTAAACAGTGCTGCACATAGCCTGTCCAGAGATAACAGCTGTGAGAGGGACCCAAAAATTAGGTGTACAGACCCGGTAACTCAGCACAGGGATGGTGGAGCTCCTCATAATGGGCACAGCGGGTGTACAGACCCAGGAACTCAGCACAGGGATGGTGGGAGCCCCTCATAATGGGCACAGCGGGGGTACAGACCCGGGAACTCAGCACAGGGATGGTGGAGCTCCTCATAATGGGCACAGCGGGTGTACAGACCCGGGAACTCAGCACAGGGATGGTGGGAGCTCCTCATAATGGGCACAGCGGGTGTACAGACCCGGGAACTCAGCACAGGGATGGAGGGAACCCCTCATAATGGGCACAGCAGGTGTACAGACCCGGGAACTCAGCACAGGGATGGTGGGAGCCCCTCATAATGGGCACAGCAGGTGTACAGACCCGGGAACTCAACATAAGATTCTCACCAACTGAGTCAACAAGAGAAAACTTCTGGGAGGAGCGAGCCTTTAAAATGCTGCAGTTGATTCTTAGAATTGGGCAGCGAGAGGCCCATCGGGTGCCAGGGGGAATATTTGGCTGCGAGAACTTCAGGTGGACAATAGGTGAGAAGTGTTGGCGTTTGTTTGCGAGTTCTGAGCATTGTCCGAGCACAGCCTGCTGCAAAGCCAAACAAACAGAACCTTACAATGTGCGGCCGTGATACAATGCGTCACAGGAGGGGCTCCGGGCCGCACAATGGGCCGATCTCTGACCGCTGTGCTATTGCGGAAAAAACAGCGCAGGAAGAAGGCAGCCGGCGAATGTTCCCGTTATTGCTTACTTACAAAACAGATCACAGACAGCGTGGAAATGTTTAACAATTCATGAAAACAGTGGCGTGGTGGCTGACGGCTCCGCAAAACAGTGTTCACAGCCAAACGGTTATTGTATCCATTTAACACACACAAAAAAAAACTACAAAAATACAACCTATAAAAAAAGCCCCCCAAAAATAAAAAAATTGCTTGCTTCGGGTCTGTGACTAAAACTAGAGAACCCAGAGGGCCAGTATGACAGCCAGGCAACCAGCATTTTATGATCTGCTGTCTCCAGTGTTCCTCTCCAATATTCATACTGCCTTCCTAGCTGCTCGTTCACTAAATCCCTTTTGTTGCTTTGAATCAACCCAAATCTGAGCCTCAATAAAAGGTCGCCTGTGTGTTCCTTGGTTTCATGGTTCCAGCCCCAGTAGCTTGACCTGCACACAGTGGAGCATGAGAGGGAGGTTGCACAGCGCTGAATTATCTTAGCAGTCCTACAAAAATACTAAACCATAACAAATAAGCTCATATGGCAGCGCAAACATTGTTTCTCAGGTGGTAAAGTATATTGTTAACAACCCCCTTTGATAGGTTAAATAAAAACATAAAAAAGCATTTGGTTATATCTGTTCAAGAAGTGCAAAATCCTGTGTTGATCCTGCCAGAAATCTTGTGAGCTGATAACGTCCTGTGTACTCTTATCACTCATTGCGCACAATTCTCTCTGTACTTCACCTTATGTAATGGAGGAAGGTGTTCTATAATTCTAACATAATTCTCGTCCTAGAGTGACAACGCTGGTCCTCTATAGATACAGTACAGTGAGTCAGCGTTGTCACCTTAGGACAGGGAGTGTGTTATTAGCAGGATCACCAGGTGGGGAAAAAAAATGAATGCAGCCAGCTGATAAGGGTTAAATACAAAGAAACCAGTGAGTCAGCTTCAGCCCAGATGCACTGGTTGGCATCAGCGCCTGTGGCACAGAGGGGGGTTAACCCTGAGGATTTCCTGTATCTCTGTACAGGAAATAAAATCATACCTGATAATAGACTAAAGAGATACAATGTATCAGATATCCACCTCTATGG
>NW_017306612.1:747304-757484 GCF_000935625.1 Nanorana parkeri | reverse complement strand
GGTGAGGTTCTGAACCCGAAGATTCACGTCATTATTCACGTGCTTGTTGATGCGCTGATTGGACGGCCGCGGGTCTCTGCGGGGACCAAAGAGAGAGACAATTCAGAACAGAACCATTGTGAATCATCAGCAAATATTCTATTTAAAGGATCGCTCCGCAAGGCACGCAATGGTTATAATGCAACAATTAAAGAAGAAGAACTCTGATATATAAAGTCAGCTCAACTATGATTTTTTTTTCGCCATCCGTTAATTTTAACGTATTTCAGTGTAATTATCCGAAATCGGGGTGAGGTACCACAAAGATTAGCTTCATGTTGAAATCAGGCTTTCAGTGGGAGTCTCTCCCTCTTATTTTGAAGCTCTTTGCTATGTTTTCAGTAGGGTGGGCGGTCAATATTTGCTTAGGATCAGCTACCTGATTGGTTGGCTCTGACTGTCACTCTTTGACAGAGGACCGGCTTGGTAATACACGTTGGGTCCCTCTTACAGTGTGCGCTCTACGTAAAGTAACAGCTTCCACCATCTTTTCTCAGGTGGTGGATCAGAGTGGCTGGGGGTGCACAGAGGGCAAGTACTCCTTTAAAGAGAACCTGTCGTCACCAGACCGTTCACTTCAACAAACAAGCCATAGGGTTATATGAGCATTTAAGATATTTTATGCCTGTTACTTACCTGTAAAATCACACATTGTGTAGATCTATAAAGACCGGAGACTGATGCTGGGTGCCGCCATCTTGGATGTGATGTCAGCAGCCCCAGAGCCGTCACTTAAATGACACTCTATAGCCAGGGTAGGTAAACTTTGACCCTCCAGCTGTGGCAAAACTACAAATTCCATCATGCCCTGCCTCTGGGAGCCATGTCTGTGGCTGTCAGTGTCTTGCAACGCCTCATTGCACTGGTAGTTCCACCACAGACATAAGGCTGAAGTTTGCCTTCCCCTGCTCTATAGTAATTCCATTGACTCCTTCCTGGCTGGGTGAGGGGAGGGATGGAGGAGCTGGACCAGCAAGGACAGGAATTAGACACTGTCAAAAGAGAAGAGGGCCATAACGTGCAAGGGGTGATGGGGTTGTTCTAGGGAAATTACTTCTGATGCAGTCCAATTTGCTAGTACCAGGAGCACATGGCTAATAAAAATACAAAAATGGATGTTGAACAGGAAAAATGGTGCAAGTAATCAGTACGACATTTACATTTTTTGCACTTTAAGCTGCAATTGTTTTTGTTAGTGTCAGAGTCTGTTAAAGTCTGTTAAAGTGCACCTGTCACGTTGCCTATAATGGGCCACGTACAGAAGAGAGACCTGAAAAAGAAGCCGCACTTGCAATATGATGAGACGTGCGGCAACGGCCGGTCTGTCATCCGTGGTCACCAATGATAACAGGTCAGAGGAGTCCTGAGGGATGGATCGGACTCGGCTACACACAGGCAACAACTCGAAAAGGTAACATATTAATCCCTCGAAAATTCCAGTGATGACATCCAGATCTCCCATCCATCAACACCGGCCCGGATTACAGGACAGGCCCCGGCACGTCGCTTCTTACAAAACATAACGCCTAAAACCGTCTCATTAAAATCTTCCAATTAAAACTAAGCTCGGCTTGTCGCCAAAACAATTCGCTCATCCCCTAGAATCCTCTGCAGGAGCTTACAGCAGCACAAAATAAAAAATTAAATAATAATAAATATGATTAAATATTATTATTTTTAGATGCAGCAACCAATGGTAGTCCAACGCCACAACCGCACATTGACAATGGAGTAGAGGGCGTGATTATATGAATGTCGTAGACAATGACACCACAATACCGCACTTTCCATGTTTAGATTATTCGGTATATTTTCTTTGTAAAGTCTCCACCTTTGACCTTTCTCTTGTAGTAAAGGTGACAACAACCTTTAAGCATCATTAGATACCCGCCCATGCGGATCCGGATCTTTCAATATACATATGGCGACTTCTAAGGACTCTAGCATACTACCCGGCATCTATGAATGCAATGCAACAATCTAAACCCACAGAAATGGATGGGGGGGGGGAAGGAGGATTGGTGATGCACAGCTTCAGAGGTAGGAGTCTGTATTTGTATTCTGAGTTTCCTGGCTCTGGGGCTCCTACAATGCATAGGAATAAACAGGCGTCTCTCTGCCACTTTATCAGACAAGTCTGCCTCCATGAGCAAGCTTTTTTTTTACATTACAGTCGATGTAAACTGAATGATACAGTATATAGATTGCCAAAGCACCGTTTCCTTTTGTTCGCCTTTTTTCTTCCTTTGATACATCTCAATGCTGCTGATCTAATGCAGCATCTTTGTAGCCACTTCCGTTCTGCATGCACTCCAGCGATGGCTGCACGGCATTTTTATAGGGCGGGTTTCCTGATGGTGACAACAGTGGACCACGTCTGTGTATTGTGTGTTGAAACTGCCACTTGTAACCCCCATCAGAAGCCAGGTGAGACAGGGTGACAATACAGGAGAACAACTAGGAGACAAAGACAGTGTTGTCACCCCATATTAGGATTGCCTGATAAGGACCTTTGGTTATTTTTCAATATTTTTTTTAATATGCAGCTTTACATATCCTGGTGATCCTGCTTTTAAAAAAAGGAGAACTATGGGGTCAGCGTTTTTCCCCATAGTTCTCCTTAGGGTAACAGGAGGACACAAACTAGCATCCTCCCGTTACCCTAAGCTCAGTATACCGCGAGCTACAGCTCCCTGTATACTGAGACCGCCGCAGCTGAAGCGGATCCCGACGTAGATGACGGGATCCGCCCAGCTGCATGAGTGACAGCTGGCTTTGCCTATCTAGAGGCAGAGCCATCTGTACCTGCCCCCTCCCCCGTCCGTTCCGCCAGTCAGCGCTGGAGGATCAGAGCGGTGAGTGGGGAATCCAGCCCCTCCCCTGTCACAGCAGAGAGCCGTGACAGGATCGAGAGGCGAGCGAACCTGGTATGTGTTCACTCACCTCCCGATCTACTGAGCCGACCTGTGACAGTCTCATTGTCACAGGTCGGCTAGAACTATGAGGTGAGTGGAAATCACTCATCTCATAGTTCTCCTTTAAGTTACATTGAAATATTAAGCTTATGGGACATTTTAGGGACTAAGTTTACTTTAAAGTAGATGTACACCCAACGAGTGTTTAAAATCTCAAATAAACTTTAAAACAGGTTTGCTGCATTTTAAAAGTCATTTTCCATCTTTGATTAAAATAGGACCAGACAAATCCCTGTTATGGGGTGACAACAGGCCTTCTAATTGGACTCCTGCATTGTCACCCTCTCACATGATCCCCTGGTGGCAGCTGTGCCAACACATCGCTCAGATATGGCCTATCGTTGCCACTCTTAGGGAGCCGGTCCAGAGCAACCATGTGCAGGGGACGCTGGAGCACGTGCATGTAGACAGGAAGTGGCTGAAAAGACTGCAGGAGATCAGCTGCATGGAGATGGAACAAAGTATGAAGAGAGGTGGAAACAGTATTTTCTTAAAGGGGAAAACAAATGGCAATTGATTATGATACACAGGTCTTTAGCCAACCACAAGTCATCTATTCATCTACTTTAATGATCAAACATATAAAGACATTCTGCCCAGTAGAATACCCTGTCACCGAGCTTTATGAGGACACACAATGCTGGAACAAGGCACAATGTAAAGTATGTCAGGTATGTATTGCACATTGTAAATCACAGTTTATGAATGAGACTTCCAGCAGTCGCCTCTTCTGACTTTTCCTCACCCTTCACATGAGGGCTGCAGACCCGCAACAAAGTGATCCCTGTCTACAAACAGATGCTAGTGCCAATGGCCAAGCACCCCATTGGGGAAGCCATAAACTGCAGAAATGGGTCACCGATTGATCCGTATCAACAGAGAGGGTCACAGACTGCCAGGGAGGGTGACATGTTCAACTCCAATTCGGAGATAGAGAGATATATTTTACTTTAAGTCCTGACCACAAACACACACCAAAAGAAATACAAAGCCCCCCCATACATTCCTTTTGAGCCTACCCTAGAATAAAAATGGCAGCTAACTGGGCAATAGGCTGCCGAACAATCCTATGTAGCTGTGCAGGTACTGACTGGAGAAGATAACAAATCTCTCCCATACAGTGAAATTTACTTTAGTTTTACTTGTCCTTCACAGTCAGCTGAAGAGGAATCTAGACTGCAGGGCGCATTCACACGGTCTTGTTGTGATAACAAGCATGTTGCTGCGCGCTTTCCTGCAGTGGGCATTCTCGCCATCTTGTTGCGGCAACACGCACCTTACTGCACGCTTTCCTGCAACAGGTGGCAACGCTCAGAGTAATGCATTGCTGTTCATATGAATGGCACCCCTATGCACCTAGCCAAAGAACGCGTGATGCAGGTGCATAGGGGTGCCCTATGGATATAACCCATGGATATGCACTAATAAGCATTGCATTACAGTGTGCTGCAAAAAATGGTGCATGAAATCATGAACCATTTTTTGGCAACACACTCCTAGGCAGCTGAGATGAAGAAAAAACATTATAAAAGGTAAAAAAAAAAAAAAAATGCCCTCAGCCCTGTATCCTCCACAATTCCCAGGCATGGAGGATAGCGATGACAGATGCAATTATATATTTCATACTCCGTATAACAGGCGGCTCCCTGTGCTGGATCCACACTGCATGAAAACAGGAACAGGGGTCAGCAAGTCCTGACAGTATTAAAGTAGAACTCCAGCCGAAATCCTACTGTTTTTAGTTTTGTGTAGGGTGTGGAAGGGTTAGATCCAATCATTGGGGGAGATCCAATCATTTGTCCCGACGACAGGAAGTAAGGAGAAATCTAAAATTCTGAACAGAAGACGGGGGGAAACTCACACAGGGACACCGGCTCCAGTGACAATTAAGAGGGGACAGCCTTCATTCTTGAGATTTTCTCTCACTTCCTGTTGTGTGTTCAGGACAGGAAGTGATGTTGGGCTACCCATAGCAATCTCTGAACTATGCTGTCAATGATTAGAGTACAAACGTTGAAAGCGGTATACAGGAATAATAATGGGTCTAACTAAGCAGAAGTAAACTGCAGCTCCCGGTCCTTGCTCAATCCCAAAATATCAATACGTCCAATGAACAAAAACAGAAGGGGTCCACAATACTTGCTGATTGTACGTTCATTCAATAAGGGGCACCATACATGGAAATATCAACAGCAACCTTGATGTATTTTGCACACGAGGTGCTTACTTATAAGTGAGCGTGAAATGCATCAAAGGTTTCAGTTGCTGTTCCATTTATAGTGCTTCCGGAATACTCAAACTTGCAATCAAGCAACAAATGCTACAGACCCATCATTGCTCATAGGAGGTTTGTAATATACACCAATCAGCCACAACATTGTGACCCCCCCCCCTAATATTGGGTAGGTCCCCCTTCTCCTGACCCATCCAGGCATGGACTCCACTAGACCTCTGAAGGTGTGCTGTGGTGTCTGGCACCAAGTAGCAGATTCTTGAAGTCCTGTAAGTTGTGAGGTGATCGGCCTCCATGGATCGGACTTCTTTTTCCAGCACATCCCACAGATGATCGATTGGATTGAGATCTGGAGAATTTGGAGGCCAAGTCATCACTTCAGACTCGGTGTTGTGTTCCTCAACCCATTCCTGAACCATGCATGCTGTGTGGCAGGGCGCATGATCCCGGTGAAAGAGGCCGCTGCCATCAGGGAATACCGTTTCCATTCAACCATGTGTGCAGTGTGGCCGGGCGCATTATCCTGCTGGAAGACGCCACTGCCATCAGGGAATACCCTTTCCATGAAGGGGGGGGGGACTTGGTCAGCAACAATGTTCAGGTCGGTGGTACGTGTCAGACTGACATCCACATGAATGGAGTACCCGAGGTTTCCCAGCAGAACATTGCCCAAAGCATCACACTGCCTCCGCCGGCTTGTCTTCTTCCCATAGTACATCCTGGTGCCATTTCATCCCCAGATAAGTGACACACACATACCCGGCCATCCATATGATGATTCATCAGACCCGGCCACCTTCTTCCATTACTCCGTGGTCCAGTTCTGATGCTCACGTGCCCATTGTAGACACTTTGAGGTGCACACGGGTCAGTATGGGCACCCTGACCGGTCTGCGGCTACGCAGCCCTACACGCAACAACCTGCGATGCTCTGTGTGATCAGACACCTTTCTATCAGAACCAACATTCACTTTTTCAGCAATTTGATCTACAGTATCTCTTCTATTGGATCAGAGTACACGGGCCAGTCTCCCCTCCCCCACCTCCATCAATGAGCCTTGGCCATCCATCACCCTGTCGCCAGGTTTCCTTCCTTGGACCACTTTTAGTCAGTGTATATATTTATTTTACTAAACTTCACATCAGTGAAGTCCAGTGAAGTCTAAATTTCACACAGGAGTCCATGTATAACCTATTCGCAGAGCCACCGGCCCTGCAAATCTCTGTGAATGTTTGTTCTGCTCGAATGGATGCACAAAACGAATGTTCTGGTTATAGTTTCTTGTATTTTCGAATGTCAGTCTTGTAATATCCCATTATGGCCAATAAATGGAGCGGAGGAGCATAGGAAAGAAATTGATTTCCTATCCTCCCCCACTCATCTAGTGGCCATATTTTGGTATAACAAGATGACATTCGAAAATGCATTCGACTTAAAAGCAAATATAACAAGAACATTCGTTTCTGCCTCCGTTCGCACAGAATGAACATTTAGAGAGGTTCTCTGGACAGGTGGATCTGTGAATTGTTTATTTACAGGGGTACAGGTAATATACGGGGGTACGGGTACTCCTAGAATGAGATCCTAATAGGTTGGACTTGATGGATTAATGTCTTTATTCAACCTCAAATACTATGTAACTATGTAACTATGTAACTATGTAATAGACCTCAAAGCATCTTTTTATCTCAATCCACAGACTCCCGTCAAACAATCTGTAGTAGCTGAAGATCGGATCCCCTCAGCAGAGGTCGACCAGCTCACACCAGTAAAACTGAAAATCAATGTGTCAGTTAAAGACGCAGCGTCACATGCGCTCAGAGGAAGTGGTTGTGATACACGGATGGTGCGAGTGATAAAAATGGCACGGAATGAGGCCAGCCAATGAAAAGCACGCAGCTGCTTATACAAAACCTGAGACAGCAGCCGCTTGGGGTGACTCAGACAAAGTCCTAGTGCTGTCGGGTATCAAAACCTGCCCAGCCATGACACACAAAGACACTACATCCCACAAACCCAACCCTATAAAACATTTACTGACACAGACAAAAGACACATCGGTAAGTGTCTGCATGTCCAGGCCGGGTCCAGGCCGGGTCCAGGCCGGGTCCAGGCCGGGTCCATGCCGAGTCCAGACCGGGTCCATGCCGAGTGCAGGCCGAGTCCATGCCGAGTGCAGGCCGGGTCTTTTGGCTTGAGCTGCTTGAAAACGGATTTGTAATCTTCAAGACAGCCGCAGAACACAACAACAAAAAAAAGAAATCCCAAGGCCCCATTCACACCCGAGTGTTCCGTGAAAGCGCACCAAAGCGCACACTATCGTGCACGTTGGCAGAAACCTGGCAAAACGCGCTAACGGTGCCATTCATTTCCAATGGCACACGAAACGCAGCCAGCAACACACACATTTTTGCTCTGCTTTGCGCACAAACGAAAAAAAAAGAGAGGAGGCTCACAGTGTGCAGTGAAGTCCGAGAAAGCAAATTCCAATCCAGGAGAGGAGCTGGTACAAGGCCGGAGGTCAGATAGAAGACTGGAGGGGAGGACGGAGGTCAGATAGAAGACTGAAGGGAAGGACAGAGGTCAGATAGAAGACTGAAGGGAAGGACAGAGGTCAGATAGAAGACTGAAGGGAAGGACAGAGGTCAGATAGAAGACTGAAGGGGAGGACAGAGGTCAGATAGAAGACTGAAGGGGAGGACGGAGGTCAGATAGAAGGGGAGGACGGAGGTCAGATAGAAGACTGAAGGGAAGGACGGAGGTCAGATAGAAGACTGAAGGGAAGGCCGGAGGTCAGATAGAAGACTGAAGGGAAGGTCGGAGGTCAGATAGAAGACACAGAAGATTCCAAACTTACATTTGCAGCATTATCTTGTTCAGAAAGACTCCATCTACCAGATCCATGAACACAGACAGATTATTTTCATTTTCGGTGCCGCAGGGGCCAAAGGTTTTCACCTGTAGAAGAAAGGGAAGACGTTGAAGATAACGGGGAATATACAAAGACATGAAGTACCATAGATACACAATGTATACAAATATATCAGAGGCTTTATCTTAAATGGATGTTTAGCCAGTTTTCATTTTTGGGTTTCGGATTCAGGTTTGTCGGTTTATTTGTCGATTTGTTGCGGTTTCCCATTTGGGAGATTTTCCTTCACTTCCTGTCCCAGAGACACATCAGGAAGTGAGAGGAAATCTGTACAAAGTGAGGAGGAAGTTCCCCTCTTAGACGGTTGTCATTGTTGTAAGTGTCCCCACTGGACGATTCTCTCTTCCTGCTCTCCTGACAACTGTACAGTTTGTAGATCACTTTCTATCTCGGTGACAACAGTCACCTGGACAAATCTCAGCTCTTCTCCTGACACCACTGTGAGCTGCACTGTGCATTAGAGGGAGCCGAGATTCTAAAAGCAATTCGGAAAATCGAGGAAACGAGCTTTGCCTTCAATGAGGTTTTACGGATTGCGTTTTCCTGCAGCAGCTCCAGTTAGGAAATAAAAAAAACAAACATGACACAGAAATGTGCAGAGAGGATATAAAGCCCGTTCTGCAAAGGAATTCATGTGTACTGGAAGGGGGACAGGGGAGGAACAGAAAGGGGGCACGAGGACCATGAGGGGGATGCAGGGACAGGCGAGAGACCAAGATGGGGAACACAGACAGGAGAGACAAAATTTTTGGGCACGGGGACAGGAGAGGTACACTAAGGGGACAGAAATTGGGAAGGAGGAGGAGGGGGACCCGGTGACAGAAAGGCTGACGACATGAAGACTGGAGAGGAACCTGGGAACAGGAGACGGACAGAAAAGGAGGCGCAGGAACAGGAGGGGGACCTGGGGACTGGAGAGGGACAGAACAAGAGTACAGGAGGGGGACCCGGGCCAAAGGGAGACCTGGGGACAAGAGACCGACAGAAAGGGGGGCACAGGAACAAGAGAGGGACCTGGAACAGGTGGACAGGAGACCGACAGAAAGGGGGGCACAGGAACAGGAGGGGGACAAGAGGGGGGCCTGGGTCACAAGGGGAACCTGGGGACTGGAGAGGGACAGAAAAAGAGTACAGGAGGGAGACCCGGGGACAAGAGACCGACAGAAAGGGGGGCACAGGAACAGGAGAGGGACATGGGCGAAGGAGAGACAGAAAACAGGACACGGGAACTGGAGGGGGACACAAGGAGGACACAGGGACAGAAGTAGGACAGTTATGCAAATCCTCCTGGCACAGCTCCGCCTTCAGGGCATTTAGCATTCTGAAGACAAAAGCGGGAAGCCGAGAGGAACGTTATTGCGAACACAATCCAGAGAGTCAGACAAAAGGCTCCTGAGCGCGCCCCGACCCTCTCCAGAGACCCTCGCAGCACCTGTCTCAGAGTGACAGCGACAGCCTGACGCAGCTCATATAGGAAGCCAACTATAGACAATCACTGGCACAGGCAACATATGGCAACTCGCAGGGACGAGTTACATCACTCTGGTTGGCCACAAAGCCAGAAAACAACAAACAACCGCAGACACAGACACGTACAAAATACAGAAAACATGGAAACAAAGTTCCATTCACTCGAGAGACTTTAACGTGGAGAGGATGCAGGTCCTGACTTCTGACAATGTACAATAACCAACATGCCGATTCAATATAAAATCTCTGATATGACAGCCAGTGTCCCGGGAGACATAGGGAGGCCGCAATGCTGGTTGCCTGGCTGTCATGCTGATCCAATGGCTTCAGCAATTTGATACATCATGGAGTTGGAATAATTCAGGACATTGGCATTTTAGAAGGTCGGTCTGCGGATGTCTCCTTTAATCAGCAAATAAAGATCAGCGACAAAAACACGGTGCGTCTGAATGGCGGATTGACAGATTTTGGCTACAATGGAAGCCGGAATTGAAGCGTTTCTCGAACCAGAAATGGATTTGTTAGTTTTG
>NW_017306612.1:741997-746834 GCF_000935625.1 Nanorana parkeri | reverse complement strand
ATTTTTTTGTTTTGGATGGAGTGCAGAAGGGTTGGAACCTCCATCAGGTTTTTATTGCTATGGAGATTCACCTTGGAAAGGAAGCGATAAGAAAGCCGACATTGTACAGCTGACGTCTGTTTTGAAGACAACTGTCCAAAAAGGAGATTCTTCTCCCCTTACAGAGATTTCCTGCGACTGCCTGTTGTGTGTCTACGACAGGAAGTGAAGGGAAATATCCCCCAAAAAAGACCCTGGCAGCTATTCTAAATCCCTCCCTACTCTACTCAATCCTTCGCCATGGCTTTAGATACATTGTAACAGCAGATTATTAATAAAGAAGCAACGTCTCTGAGAAGTAGGGGCACAGGGTACATCAGAGGACCTTAAGGAAAGAGCTAGGGCTGCAACAACTAATCGACATAATCGATTATAATCGATTATTGAAAAAGTTGTTCAAAGGAGACCCAATAAGTAGCACTGGAGTCCCGTGTTCAATGGCCAGCAGGGACACTGCGTGCTTTGAATTGGTATGTTCACCCCGTGTATATGTGTTGGTTCCTTCGAGAGCAGGGGTGGATATGGACTGGTTGGGTCCTCTGTAATGCAGAGAACACATACCCCGAGGGCTCATTCACATCACGTGGTATTGTGTGCGCATGTGCTGGAATGTGGTGTTAGAATGTATTGCAGAGCTTGCTTTTTTACTGTTATTTAAACTTTTATGTAAATTCTATGAACTCCAGAACTTTGCGGCTCGTGACCCCCAAACACACGACGCCCATCAAACACACGACGCCCATCAAACACACGACGCCCATCAAACACAAGACGCCCATCAAAGAAAGTATTCTGTCCACAGTTTTCTCCGGAGATACTTTGGTGTGCACTGTGCACAGCACTGGAAGTTCCTGTGAAGATCAACTCATCTCAATGCACTAGGTGTGAATCGGAGATCAGAGGACGTAAAATGATCCGCCATTTGTGTTCAGTGTAATGAAGTGTTTCAGATTACAAACTAAACTGACCTCGTTCACATACTCGCCGCACCCACACAAGGCCCAAATCCCATACACAGCGTGCCATATCCACCCACCCGGGCCACGCCAGATCCCCAAATCCCATACACAGCGTGCCACATCCACCCACCCGGGCCACGCCAGATCCCCAAATCCCATACACAGCGTGCCACATCCACCCACCCGGGCCACGCCAGATCCCCAAATCCCATTCAACCCAGGGCCACGCCATATCCACCGCCTCCCCCACCCGGGCGTCGCCATATCCACCCCCTCAACCCAGAGACACGCCATATCCCCACTCAACCCAGGGACACGCCATATCCCCACTCAACCCAGGGACACGCCATATCCCCACTCAACCCAGGGACACGCCATATCCTGCCCCCCGGCTGCACCACCCACTCACGGGCCCCACCACGATCACATCTGGACCATGTTGTGCCTTTTTGTGATCCCCGTACATACAAAGCATATGTTTCCACAAACACAACATTTCAGTGACACGGAGAGAAATACTTAATAACGTGCCAAGTGCAGAAACTTTCTGCTGCCAAATAAAAGTCAGGCCGAGCCGTGATGAGTTCATCTCCCAGCCAGGCACCATGAAAGTTTATTTTGCCATTTTCAGATATGCAAAAACTCAAGCGCACTTCCTGCACCCGGAAGAACCAGATCTCGTCTAGTACCACCATGTCCGCCAACGTTCAGCTTTACAGCACACAGACAGTAAAGTGGACCTGTCATCAGATATATCCTTTCATGTGACGTCTATGCACGCTACATGATGTGTCGGTGTGACACTTCCTTGTTACCTCTCACAGAGATCACAGTACTCCCCCTGACTTTGCCTTTATCTGCATTTCTCTCCAGAAGGACGGCACCATCTTTGATTAGGCATCACCATCTACTTCCTGGACTGAGATACCGGCTCAGAGATGACAGTCGTGTAAAATCTTGTGCTTGTGAAGTTCTTTCCTGTGCTCACAAATATCAGACACAGATCAGCCCCTCCCGCAGTTTTGTGTGTATGCATGCGAGATTGTAAGCAAGTACTGATATGAATGTACAGTATGTAAATCGCCACATACATTTCTGGCTGTATATACTGTAAACGCAGAAGGGGTGACACCCCGCTGTGCCGCCATCGCGCATGATGTCGCCGCGCTTGCACGCTCATCTTATTGACGCCTGCCAGCGGCCATCTTGGTGATGGACGCCGGCAGAGAGGAGGGGACGTTCACCCGGCGGGATGAGGTATGCCGCCGGGTCCCCTCCTCTCTCCTGACACTGTCGGGCTCTCAGTCCTTGACAGAGTGCCCGACTTTTTATAGGGGGGTGACACCAAAATGACTGTCAAGTCATTTTGGTGTTATCCCTCCACTGGTGGCACCCGGGTGACGCCACTGGGGGTTGGGGGTGACTGATGAAATGCTTCCCCCTGCCTGCAGCAGACTGATGACATCATATCATACTAGGCAAAGTCACTGACTGGAACTCAATGACGGCTTTTGCATGATGGAGCCTTTCTGATAATGCTGTTGCTGTATATTGTGACATGTCAGGGATATAATGGTGCAGACTTGTAAAGTTACTGACAGGTTATTATACCAAAAAAACTTGTATAGTGTATACTTGTATAGCTGAGGAACTGTACCCGGGCCTGGCACATGCTGTCTTATGCCCATAAGCAACCTCCCTGTCTATGTCTGCATCACAACTGTTCACATGTCAGCGCCGGGGGGATGCTACGAGAAGGAGAGTCAGCGTCTGTGAGAGGCTACAAAACGTCATCAGAATTTCACAACTTCCACTAAATTCACTTTTATGGAAATAAAAAACCTAAAATTCAGCAAACTGCGATTTATATTCCTATAAAAGGACATATACCGGAAATTGTTTCTTCACCAACATTTGGACATGAAATATGAAGAATATAAAATGAAGATTTTCTACACAAGTTAAAAAATGTAACAACAAAACTATAAAACAAATACAGGGAGACAACGTACGAGGCAAAATCTGCTGAGCTATCAGAACACACCGGCCCTGGCAGGTCCACAGCAGAACCCAGGAGGCAAATAACTGGCCTGCAGAGCTGACAATCCAGCATGGCGGCCGCAGTGTCAACGGAAGCATTGAGTGTTCATTCACACCGAGTTAACTTGCACCCCAAGCAAATAAGAAAGACAAAACCGGCTTACATGAGAGGCTACAAGTGTCATCGGAATTTCAGAACTTCAACCAATTCGCTTTTATTGAGAAAGAAACCTAAACCAGCGGACTGCCATCTATATGTCTATAAAGACAAATACAGATATAGAGAAGATTTCATCATCAACATCTCAACAAGATCCCTACAAGAAATATAAACAACTCAAACAGGTAGATTTTATTATGTAAACAAGTTACAAATGTAATAAACAAAACTATAAAAACAACACAATACACAGGGAGACAATCTGCAAGACGGATGCTGCTGAGCTATGGGATCACGCCGGCCCTGGCAGGCCCACGGTATGACAGGAGGCTAAATAACTGGGCTGCAGAACTAACAATCCAGCATGGCGGCTGCAGTCTGAAGCAGAAGTATCAAGTGTTCTTGTGTGTTTATCCCGAGAGGTCAAATGCATTACAGGCAAAAAAAAAAGGGACCAAATCAACTTCTGTGAATGGCTATAAAAGTATAAAAATTTAGAATATAAAAGAGGAATTTGTTTTCTTAACAAATTAGACACAAAATCAAACAGCACAAAAGACATAAAAAAGTCATACAACAGCACAAGACACAAAAGTCATACAACAGCACAAGACACAAAATCATACACACAGCACAATACAGAAAGACAATCTTCAAGCCGAATGATGCTTAGCCATCAGATCACACAGGCCCTGGCAGGTCCACAGCAGAACCCAGAAGGCAAATAACTGGGCTGCAGAGCTGACAATCCAGCATGGCGGCTGCAGTCTGAAGCAGAAGTATCAAGTGTTCTTGTGTGTGTGTTTATCCACAGAGGTAAAATGCATTACAGGCAAAAAAAAAAAAAATCAACTTCTGTGAATGGCTACATCAGTATACAAAACGTAGAATAGAAGAATACAAGAGGAAGTTATTTTCTGAACAAGTTAGACACAAAAAATCATACAAACAGCACAAGACACAAAATCATACAAACGACACAAAATCATACAAACAGCACAAAATCATAAAACAGCATAATACAGTAAGACAATCTTCAAGCCGAATGCTGCTGAGCTATCAGATCACACAGGCCCTGGCAGGTCCAAAACAGAACCCAGGAGGCAAATAAATGGGCTGCAGAGCTAACAATCCAGCATGGCGGCTGCAGTGTCAAACAGGTGTTCATGTGTGTTTATTCACAAGATAAAAACTACACCCCAGGAAAAAAAAAAAAAAAAAGAAAAGAAGAAGATCAAATCAGCTTCTCTGAAAGGTTTCATAACGAGGAAAAGGAAGATTTATTCTGTTAACAGGTTATAAACGTAACAAACAAAACAGCACAATGCATGGAGACAATCTGCAAGCTCTTGGATCACGCCGGCCCTGGCAGGTCCGCAGCAAGATAGGAGGCTGAATAACTGGGCTGCAGAGCTGACAATCCAGCATGGCGGTTGCAGTGTCAGAAGATATTGTCGCGTCTTTATTCACACCGGGATAAACTGCACCCCAGGCACACAAAAAACCAGACCATTTCCTAGCAGTGACTGTGAGCTTTATTCAAGTTACACCCCTATAAAAACTTCAAGAGTCAACTGTGCCTGGCTGAGAGGATGTCACAGAAATTTGCTTACAAGAGAGTTATCACCTTCTGGTTATA
>NW_017306612.1:738482-741765 GCF_000935625.1 Nanorana parkeri | reverse complement strand
TGAGCTGGGAGATGGTGATGTCCATAATGAGTCCTGGTTTGTGCTACCATAGAGAAGAGCCCATCTTGTGTGTGTGCCCCTGGAGAGAGCGGAGAGTGCTAACAGCTGAACAATGAGAGTCTAATCTCTGCAGGGGGGGGAGAGACCAGCACACCCTCCACCACTCCCACTCCCCCTCCTCCTTCTCCTCAGGGGGATGGTGCCCTACTGTCTGTGCAGTACATGCACTGAATGCAGCTTCACCTGCAGCTTCTACCAAGTGCTGAGTGTCACAGGGACCTCATGTGCACCAAGTGGCCTGTAGCAACTGTGCAAACAGACCCAGGCACAGAACAGGCACCTGTGGCAGCAAATAGGAAGGCAGAGGAGGCTGGAGGGGGGGTTGCTTCAACCAATACCAGGAAGAGATCAGTTGGTTGGGGTTTGAACAAAGATTAGAGGGGTTGCTGGACTGCACCTGTGTGTGTGTGTGTCTGGTTGCAGCCATGGAAGGCTGGGACTTGTGGTTCCTCACCAGCTGGAGACACTTTATAGGCTACAGTGTATCTTTAGTGAGGAAGTCATTGTTGTCACAGTAGCTTTTTTATGTGACAGATTTTATTTGATACTTTTATGCTTTTTATGTTGTCCTCTGGAGGCTGCACTGGAGGGGGCAGTGACCCCATATGGCACCTGTGGTCATCCAGAGACCTTTTCAGTTCACTTTATGGCCCCCGGTGCTACATTTTTGGACAGGAAACCAACGTTTGTGTTTATAGCTGGATTCATTGTTTCCCACATATGTATATAGTCATGTCCACATGTGATATACTGCACATTGCACCCCGGAATTGTGCATGCATCCTTGAGAAAGCGGACTTTTATCTGAGAAACGCGTTGGATGAACAACAGAAAAATCATGTGCTGGGCGAACCTTTTGGATAACTCCGTGTGCAGATGTTCTCCTAATGCTCCCGGAAGTGGGATTATGAATACTTTGTGTCCATCTAAGTAAGTTATTAATTAAATAATAATAAACAATCAGAAAGAGTCATTCTGTTATAAATATGTAGGTTCCGTTGTACATACCGCAAATATCCCTGCGCCCCCTTTTTTTTTTTCTTTTGACAATTATTATTATTACACAGGATTTATATAGCGCCAACAGTTTGTGCAGCGCTGTACAATATAAGGAATACATTACAATCACAATACAATTCCAGAGAAGATGGTGAGGAGGGCCCTGTCCGTGAGGGGTTAATTTCTGGCACTAACGTCCCTAACGAGTATAGAAATTTCCTAAACTCGTCGGCGCCACCTAGGGGCACTAGTGCCATGCGAACAGGACTGTTATAAATCAACCCCTTAATCTATATTGCGGTATGGTATTAATCTATATTGCGGTATGGTATTAATCTATATTGCGGTATGGTATTAATCTATATTGCGGTATGGTATTAATCTATATTGCGGTATGGTATTAATCTATATTGTGGTATGGTATTTGAAATGGTGAATCACTTCCTGTAGCCACCTTCTCTTCCGTTCGTGCTCTCCTTTTATTTTCCAGTCTTGTTTAGGACCTTTCTTTGCAAACTGCAAGATGACCTGCTGAGATATCAGAACAAGTAGCCACAGAGTCCGCTCTCTTTAAGTAGTTGAAATAGTGCAGGTGTGGGCGACTCTGGCTCTCCAGCTGTGCTTTAACTACAAATCTCAACATGCCTCTGCCACTGGGAGTCATGCCTGTAACTGTCAGTCTTGTAATGCCTTATGGGACTTGTAGTTCCACAACAGCTGGAGTGCCAAGGTTGCCCACCCCTGGGTTAGAGTCCTGCGATGCCTCATGGGACTTGTAGTTCCACAACAGCTGGAGTGCCAAGGTTGCCCACCCCTGGGTTAGAGTCCTGCGATGCCTCATGGGACTTGTAGTTCCACAACAGCTGGAGTACAAGGTTGCCCACCCCTGACCTTCTGGTTTCAGCAGTGGTAGCTCTAAGGCCTAAACCCCAGTGCATCCCCCAATGCCATGCAAGCTGACTCCTAGTAGGTCGCCAAGGTTCAGTGAAGCGGAGAGTCATAGTTGCTCACCCCTGGAATAGACATAGATGTAGACTGAGAACCTGGCAGATCATCATCTACAACACTACTCTCTCTCTCTCTCTCTCCTTTTCTCTCTCCTTCTCTCTCTCCTCTCTCTTTCTCCTTTATCTCCCTTCCCTCTCCCTCTCTTTCTCCATCTCTCTCTCATCCATCATCCTCATTAAGGTAACACCAGGCTCAAAATGGGCGGAGCAAAGCTTGACTTTTTAGGAGAAAGTCAAGATTTGGATGCATATAACTTCACCAGACTGTATCTCTACCACTAACAGGGCCAGATTTTCCACAAGGCCAACCAAGGTCCGGGACATGTAGTTTCAGGCGTCGGACAGGTAGTTGTTTTCTACAGTGGCAGAACTACCAGGGTCGCAGAGGTCGCGGCCGCGACCGGACCCTGGAGTCCACTTGGAGGGGGCCCAGGACAGGAGGAAGGGGCCCCTGGTGACCGCTGATTACCAGGATATTTAAGGGGGGCGCATTGAGGAACCTAGCCTTGGGGCAGCAGAGAGAGTAAATCTGGCCCTGACCACTGTCACGTTGATATCCAGTTTTCATTACATCTGGGTGCAGCCACCCCTCCTTGGCTAAACGAAGCCTGGGGGGAAAAAAGAGGGGCTCCACCTAAAGGCATAATATAGGTTTTCATGTTATCAGTCACCGAGACCCTTCGCTGTTTGCTTTCTATGCATCGTCTCCTCTGTTTTATGAGCTCATTGCTAAATAGCAGAAGCTCCTTTACTGATCATGATGTTGTCTCTCACACACCTGAAATAAATCGCAGTCCCTCCAGTGGGTTATGTAGCTTCGGGAAGGCCTGCGTGGCAGGACGGCGGTGGGCCTGAGCACAGCCGACATATTTTCTCCTGTACGGTAAATAGTGATTAGCAGCGAGATGGGAAAAGTGCTAATTAAGGGACTTGAGTGCTGGAGTTGAATGGGGCACACAGAGTCGGTGAGGCGGAGAACTGCTGAAGGGAGGAACTACAGGCACCATCCAAGTGTGACCGCATTATTATATCCAGGAAAGAGATGAGACCAAAGTACATGTTGCTGCAATGGGGGGGGGGGGGGGGGGGGGGGGGGGGGGGGGGGGGGGGGGGGGGGGGGGGGGGGGGGGGGGGGGGGGGGGGGGGGGGGGGGGGGGGGGGGGGGGGGGGGGGGGGGGGGGGGGGGGGGGGGGGGGGGGGGGGGGGGGGGGGGGGGG
>NW_017306612.1:732109-738450 GCF_000935625.1 Nanorana parkeri | reverse complement strand
GGGGGGTGAGGGGGGGTATATCTACTATGCAAACATCCGCGGGGAGGGCTCCACCTTATCTGCGAAAATAATACAAGGCTGATATAAAGGAACACTTAGACCTTGTCTCTGCAGGCGGCACACAGGACGATATCTCGCGCCTTTTTCTGCCCCTGAAATGCGCAATAACCGCCACGCGCAGCCGCAGTGTTATTATATGACAGTATATAGGGAACCCGCAGCGTTCAAGGAAGGCAATGCAGAAAACCGCTTAACGACGCTGCCACTGAGAATGCATCAAGAGCTTTGGGGCCACAAATGAAGCGCATTTGCTCATGCTTTTAATTGTGTTTTCAGCTCACATGATGTGTGCCTGGGTGCGGTACCAACCCAAGGGGCCGTGACGCATTATGCATTAAAAAATGCACCTTGCCACCAAAAAAACACAAAACTACACTTAACAATGGCAGGTGAACGTTAAGTGCGTTTTAAAAGCGTTTGCAAGTGGAAAGTCTATAATGCTCTTGTAGGCGTACACTTAGGGGTATATTTCTAAAGCAATGAGTCAGACATTCACTGCAAATGAATCTTCATGAGGCAGGTGTGTTAAATCACAGTGCTTGAGTCGCCCCCCAGTGAATGTTTGGTAAAAGTGGTTTATAGATATGCCCCCTTAAAGGAGAAGTATGGGGAGAGTAAAATATATTCTTCACAATACTTAGAGCCGGTGCTCCGTCGAGGTGGCCAACTCATCCAGATCTCCAACTCGTGACGTCACGTCCATTGTAGATTACGACGAGATGGCGCCACTGCAATCTTCGTTGACTTCTCCAGTTGCTGTAGGTGCGCCTGTGCGGGTTCTAAATTGTCATCGAGTTCTTCAACTCCCATCGGTGCTTGTGCCCTCGGGTGCCCACGCAGGCGCATTGCCGCAGATCGTAGAGCTTGACACTTCACTTGGGTGGCTGCGCAGGCGCACTGACGAAAGCTGGAGGTCTCGACGAGTTGGACAATTCGACAGAACACCAGCATTGGAAACTTGAACTTCCCCTCTCTGTCCCTCCAGTGCTCATTGGCAGGACAGACAGGGGAGGGGGCGGGCCTCTCTAGAGCCAGAGTTAGCTGTCAATCAGGCAGCCATGTCAATCTTGACAATATTTTTGGGATCCTTCCCGGCCTCAACGCGGTTCTGCGCTTGCAGCATGCTGCTCGCTATGTGCTGACTTGGGGTCACAGGAGCACATTAGTAAATCTACTCCTGTGACCCGAAAGGTTGTATAACGTGTATGTATAATCCAGTGGCGCCACAAGGGGGGTGCGGCCACACAGGTGACACCATTGGAGGGGTGACACCAAAATGACTGACAGCCATTTTGGTGTCACCCCCCTATGAAAAGTCGGGCACTCGGTCAAAGACCGAGAGCCCGACAGTTGTTAGAGAGGATCCGGCGGCATACCTTATCCCGCCGGGTGACGTCCCCTCCTCTCTCTGCCGGCGTCCATCACCAAGATCGCCGCCGGCAGGTAACAGCGGTGCCATGCGGGACGTACACGCGTGATGACGTCACACATGGCACCGCTGTTACCTGCCGGCGTCCATCACCAAGATCGCCACCGGCAGGTAACAGCGGTGCCATGCGTGACGTCATCACGCGTGTACGCGATGACAACACTGCGGAGTGTCACCCGGTTCCCGCACCGGGTGTCACCCGGTACCCGCACCGGGTGTCACCCGGCCACGGGACGCCTCTGTTATAAACAAAGCCTTTATTCCATTTTGGATGCAGTAGGGAAGTTGTCACGCTTATATCGCTATTTGTGTCCTCAGTAGGTAGTTTCAAGTGATGGGGAATTCAGTTTTAGGGAATGATTTATAAATCTTCCCTGCTATATGTTCGCACGGCATTCCCACCACTAGATGGAGCTCCTCGGCTGGTGCAGAGATATAACAATGGCAATAGCAGTACTAATCGGAATGCTGGAAGTACAAAACAGGATGGTAATAAATGGATAATAATCATATGAAAGAATAGTAATCATATCCGTGACAATGAAATAATAACAATAACAAGCAATAAAAGCCGCACCCATCATTCCTCATGCTCCCCGAGACTGGAAACAAAAGCTTTGGCTGGAATTCTATTATCGTTCACAACAACGTATAGAAAACAATACAAATCCAACAAATGATCCGGATACATTGTATCGGAGCGGGGTCACGGATACGGAGCGGACGCGACGTCATGGAAACTCCAGTTATTGTGAGAATTATGGGTCAGCAGTCTGTCTGGTGTCTCTGTTTGGATGGAAATGAAAGTTCTGATTTATGACTGACACATAATACCCCGAGTCACAGATCCTGACACTTCAACATGACTTACAGGGATACGTTGCTGCTGAGCCGGGGATTTCAGCAGACAGGATAGTCTAGCAGGACAGCAAAACATCATTATATATATACCAGGGGTTGGCAATCTCTGGCCCTTCAGCTGTGTTAAAACCACAAATCCCATCATGCAGTTTGACTACCCCTGATATACACAGATATTATGCATATTAAAGCAGAACTCCGGGGGAAGCAAATACAAGAGATATGTATTCTTCCTTGAATCCTGGTATACTTTGTGTATTTATACTGTATCTATATTCTTCTGATCTGTACAGTAATCTGGTGTGACATTTGGCACTTCCTGTATCAAAGACCGTTCACTGCTGCTCTCTCTCCTTGTGCAGGGTGACTGGTCTTGTCTCCGCCCCCACCTGTAATAAAGACTGGTCACTGCTGCCCTCTCTCCTTGTGCAGGGTGACTGGTCTAGTCTCCGCCCCCTCCTATAATAAAGACCGGCCACTGCTGCTCTCTCTCCTTGTGCAGGGTGACTGGTCTTGTCTCCGCCCCCTCCTGTAATAAAGACTGGTCACTGCTGCCCTCTCTCCTTGTGCAGGGTGACTGGTCTAGTCTCCGCCCCCTCCTATAATAAAGACCGGTTACTGCTGCTCTCTCTCCTTGTGCAGGGTGACTGGTCTTGTCTCCGCCTCCTCCTGTAATAAAGACCGATCACTGTTGCTCTCTCTGTAGGCTGAATATCAATAGATGCCCCAAGAGGACTTTTTTTTAACCTACTGGAAGTCAACTTGCCCTGGTGGCAAATAAAGGTGCCCAAGGGTGGTCAGAGAGTGATGGTATATCTGACACCAGTCTGGAGTCTGCGGGGCACCTTAAGCATCTACAAAGTATAGACAGCGTCCATCCATCCATAGACTGCGAACGATTGTGCTACAAATGTGCAACTTTGTATTTGGTGATGTTGGTTGCTGTGCCCATGGAGGAGGAGGAAGGTGGAGCGCTGCAGGTGCCAGGCTGTCTGAGGGTAACAATAGTGAAGATCCATCTCAATTGATTGTCTTTCCCCTGAGCCGGCTCGGCCAGATTACATCGTCCAGGATGGAGGGAACTACAAACATACAAGTGTACATGCAAGAGAGCTGTGTAGGCTTTCACTATGCTTCTCTGTTTCATGGGAGCAACTGCTTCATTTACAAGACATCTGGCACCATCTACTGGCCACATACAGGTTGTACATGGATAGGCAAGGTCGGCTCTGGTTAGTGGGTAGGATAGCAAGGACGAAGGCTGAAATCTGTACACTGTACATGAGAAAAGAAACATTGGAGTTCTCCAGCAGAGCAGAGTATCTCAGGAGAGCAGAGTTATAGAGGAAGGAGCAGAGTCCTCCAGCAGAGCAGAGTATCTCAGGAGAGCAGAGTTATAGAGGAAGGAGCAGAGTCCTCCAGCAGAGCAGAGTATCTCAGGAGAGCAGAGTTATAGAGGAAGGAGCAGAGTCCTCCAGCACAGCAGAGTATCTCAGGAGAGGAAAGTCATAGAGGAAGGAGCAGAGTCCTCCAGCATAGTATTTCATGAGAGGAGAGTTATAGAGGAAGGAGCAGAGTCCTCCAGCAGAGCAGAGTATTTCAGGAGAGTTATAGAGGAAGGAGCAGAGTCCTCCAGCAGAGCAGAGTATTTCAGGAGAGTTATAGAGGAAGGAGCAGAGTCCTCCAGCAGAGCAGAGTATTTCAGGAGAGTTATAGAGGAAGGAGCAGAGTCCTCCAGCAGAGCAGAGTATTTCAGGAGAGTTATAGAGGAAGGAGCAGAGTCCTCCAGCAGAGCAGAGTATTTCAGGAGAGTTATAGAGGAAGGAGCAGAGTCCTCCAGCAGAGCAGAGTATTTCAGGAGAGTTATAGAGGAAGGAGCAGAGTCCTCCAGCAGAGCAGAGTATTCCAAGTAGAGGAGTCATAGATGCTCCTAGCTTACTTTTTTTAATTGTTTATTGTCGATTGAGTTGTTTGTGTTACACATGGGCACACGAGAAGTTTCAGCTCTCATACCAGAGTCTGGACACCTTGTACTATTATAGGAGAGGGAGGAGTGGTCGGCCCAGCACACGCAGGTCACTGCAGACCCCACAATGGTTGGAGTAGGAGCACACGGCGCTGCGTGCAGCTTTCACATACATTTGCACTTCTATGCATCATAGACCTTTGTTGTTGTTGTTGTTCTATACTAGCAGAGCGGAGGGCTAGTATTGTTTTCGGAGCCATGTGGCTCCTTGTCAGGAACCGGGACTGAGCTCTTTCTGTAACCACTGTATGGTCATGGCCCTTAAAGCAAACCGGTCTCTGCAGGTGGGCAGAAATTCGGACCAGATGCCGAATGGTACGACCTGCTCTAAAATTTGTCACTGCGCTGCATACGCCCCCATAACCGTGGGCACCTTAGGCAGGGGTAGGCAACTCCGGCCCTCCAGCTGTGCTTGAACTACAAATCCCAGCATGTCACTGCCTCCGGGAGTCATGCCTGTGGCTCTTTAAGAGTCTTGCAATGCCTCATGGGATTTGTAGTTCCGCTGGAGGGCCGGAGTCGCCCACCCCTGATCTATATTATGCAATCTTCTGGTTTCAGCAGTGGTAGCTCTAAGGCAGTGGTGGCGAACCTTGGCACTTCAGCTCTGCCAAAACTACAAAACCCCAACATGCATCTGCCTCTGGGAGTTATGTCTGTGGCTGTCAGAGCCTTGCAATGTCTCATGGGACTTGTAGTTCCAAAACAGCTGGAGTGCCAAGGTTCGCCACCACTGCTCTAAGGCCTAAGCTCCAGCCCATCCCCACAATGCAATGCACGTTGCCTTCCAGTCGGTCGCCAAGGATCCGCGAAGCATTGCACAGTGCGCCTACAAAGGATGGAACCAGCCCACCCCTGATCTATAGTATGCAATCTTCTGGGTTCAGCAGCAGTAGCTCTAAGGCCTAAGCTCCAGCCCATCCCCACAATGCAATACACGTTGCCTTCCAGTCTGTCGCCAAGGATCCGCGAAGCATCGCACAGTGCGCCGGGGTTGTTCCTGAACGCCTACAAAGGATGGAACCAGCCCACCAGAGAGCACAACCTGATGTTGTCTGTAACAGACGACGGAGCACGAAGCTTTTATATAATCTTTTAACTTTGTTATTTGAAAAGAAATGATTTTGCACTTGTTACAATTTTATTTCTCGAGTCCTTCCCCTTTAAGAGGAGTATTTATGGTTGCGGTTGCACAATTGAACAATGAGGAGAGGGAAGGAGCGCTTTGTGGACGTGGTATGCGCATAGTTTAGCTTTCCCAGGAGGCTCCTAGCAACACAAACAAGCGCCGACAGTCACCTCATTCACCACTCCTGTGGAGAATGCAATCACAATGCAGTGACCGGGAGCAGGGGGTGGCATGAATGGCAGCCCTTCAGAGCCAGGGTACTACAGCGTCCAGCATGCCCAATATTTGATCTGCAGCAAATACATCAATAGGGTCTTGCAATGCCTCATGGGACTTGTAGTGCTGATGTGGCCTATCCCTGGGGCACACCAAGTCCCACACCGTCCAAACATAGGACAACCCTCAGCAGACTTCTGGACAATGACTCCAGTCGTAGCGTTTCGTAAATACCGATATACGGCACTGCTGGGAAAAGCGCTAGCGAGGGACCTGGGGGTAGGGGGGGAATTAAGACCCCGTTCACCCTGGGGCGGTTCGGCCGCACGGATGCACCCGACATGAACGATCCCATACATTGCTATGGGGGACGTTCATGGGTCCCCGCGATACGAACTGCTCCCTGCACTATATTTGCCGCGCTGATCAGTGCGGGTTCCACACAGGTGTCAATGGAACCGCACTGATCAGCGCTGTTTTGGGCGCTTAGAAACGCGCTGAAACGCAATAAAAAAACCTCCCAAAACCTCAATTTTCAGATCAGCACGGTTACCGCCCTGGTGTGAATGGGCTCTAGGTGGAAGTGAATTAAAACCTTGCAGGATGAGTTTGGGAGGAAA
>NW_017306612.1:729122-731655 GCF_000935625.1 Nanorana parkeri | reverse complement strand
GGGGGGGGGGTTGGGCAAATTTGCCCGCAGTGGGTCTTTGAGCTCTCTGTTGTATGTCTGGGGTTGGCTATGACCTCATGATTTGTTTTTTGTCTTCACCCCACCCTCATCATCATCACTGAGGGGGATAATCCAAGATCCTGAGTTGCCACCAGATCAGGAAGAGGGGAACACTTGCAATGAAAACATTGCTTCCAATAAGTATACACTATACCAGCGTTCCTCAACACTTGCCCAGTCAGGGCACCCCATTAAAAGTGTGCAAAATCTCAAGGCACCCCAGTCTACAAAAAAAAGACTAGTGGACCCTCCAAAATCCATAACACCCCTTATCCAAAATAAGGGTCTGGTATGGATTTTAAGGTGGGACCCCATACAAAGAAAAAATGTGGTGTTCCCCTTTACATCAGAAACTCCCTTCACATCAGAGTCCCCCTTTAAATCATGACCCCCCTCTTTTTACATGAAAGTCACCCCATCTCACACTAGGAGCTCCTCATCACATCAGGATCCCCCATTTTACATCAGGGGCATGAGGCTGTGTGTAAAATTTCGAGGCGCCCCCGAGGAAGGCTGCACTATACAATCCGAGAGGACAAACTTATTTAGCTCCACCATCGGCCATGTAGAGCAAGGGCCTGCCTGATACAACTTGAATAGAAGGCTTAGGTCTGTCCTCGCTAGGGATGCACTGGTACCGTTTTTTCGTTATCGAGTATCCATATTTTTTTCCGGTACTCGCCGGAAAACCAAATACCAGAAGTCCCAGAAAGGAAGCCGGGCGGCATGTAATGTCTCGCTGCCCGGCTTCCTGATTAGCCGGGAAGCCGTCACCAGTTGACAAGGAAGCATGGAGCCGGCTTTCTGGCCAATCAGGGAGGCGGGTAATGACTCGCCGCCTGGCTTCCCGATTGACCAGCTTCCCAACCAATCAGGAAGCTGGGAGGCAAGTCATTACACACCGCCCGGCTTCCTGATTGCCCTTGGAGCCGGCTTCCTGGCCAATCAGGAAGCGCCAGGCAGTGTGTAATGACTCGCCGCCAGGCTTCCTGATACTGCAAGCTCTGGTAACGGGATAGGCACCGGAAGCATTGGGGCGAGTACGAGTATCGGTGCATCCCTAGTCCTCGCAGTTAAACATAAAGAGATGGTATAGCGCATGGGCAGCTTCAGAGGGCCCGAGTCAATTACTCAGACTTAGAGCACATCTAAACCCAATAACAGACACTAAATATATTGCAGCTTACCAGTCTTCGGAAGTTGTGGCTGCATTGTTTATCTTTTTACCTTGTGATCCTGTCAGTAACACACTTCCTATCCTATGGTGACAACGCCTACTTACTGCACCATGGAGGAGCAGCGTTGTCACCTCAGGACAGGTAGTGTGTTAGTTACATAGTATTTGAGGTTGAAAAAAGACACGGGTCCATCAAGTACAACCTATAGAGTGTATATGCATATGAATCTACATGTGTAGGAGTGTGCATGAGTCCATGTGCCATCTTCTTAAGTGTTAGGAATTGCATTGTAGGGTGAACCCCAGTTCCCCCCCATTGATTATTATGACCACCTGACGTTTGTAGGCTAATTAGCTATAATTTGGCGCTGAAGTTGCTAGAGGGCCAGGCCATTCTAAATAGGGAAGCGGGTTGGTTACCACGACAGTAGAAGTGATTTGTTTCTGAAGATACGGGGAAACAACGCGATGTAACATCCTTTGAACGTGGGATGATTGTTGGCGCTCGGAGCCATGGAGCGAGTATCAGCAAAACAGCAGAATTGGTTAAATGTTCAGGAGTGGCTGTTGTTAAAGTGTTTAAAGACCGGACTGTCAGCCGAAAATCTGGGTCTGAATGTGCGAATTGTGGCCGTCAGCGACTAGTCAATGTTAGGGCAGAACGGTGTCGGATTCCTCGTGGAGTCACGAGGCGGCCCAAACGAAGTACTGATGGGGTGGTCATAATAATCTGGCCACTCAGTGTATATATTTATAAAAACAAAATCATACATTAAAACAGAGATGTACAAATCCCGGGAGCTCCGTGTGCTCCTTACACATGACAGCTGCCTCCAAACTTTTTGAGTTTTTCTCTAGTCTAGTCTTGGAGCTGGAAAAGTATCTGTACTTCTACCGAGTACGGTACTTGGTATCGGTGCAATCTAGTCCAAAGTTAAACTTTCAAACTCCCCAGTGAGCTCCCAGTATTGAATTTCAGTATAGTCACACATTAAATTAGCTTATAAAAAAAAAAATCCTCAACCTCCCCCAAATCAGACGTTCTGGCCGTGATATCCGTAAAGCAGGTAACCATCACAAGAGAAATCATATACAATGAAAAAAATTTAATGGTCCCAAAATAGAGAGAGATTCGACAAGTCGGCAGAAGCCCAGGGTGGAGAAATAAGAATACAAAAATTATTTAAAACAGGACACGAAGTGAACACACCTAGAATTCCACTCAAATTTTAATCAAGAAGGTCGGAGAGGTTTCCCCTACACCTCCAAAATGAAAGCTGCAGTTTCCAGGGTAAT
>NW_017306612.1:728511-728896 GCF_000935625.1 Nanorana parkeri | reverse complement strand
ATGTTGTAATCGGCTCACCCCACCGAGGGTTTTAAAACCTGTTGTGGCAATGAGAAAATGTTTAGGATTTAGGAATCCTGTACAGGCAGAAACATTCCACCCAATCTGAAGTGCTGGCATCCGTTATATAGCTGCAGACTTTACTGAACGGCGTGTTTTCGGAACCTCTCTCCATAAAACTTCGGAGCAACCGACCAGCCAATCAAGAGTTCAACAATAAACCCCCTGCCCTGTTGGCTTTTTACATTTTTTTTTTTGTTTCCTTCCCTGAGAAAAGGGCAATGTGTAGTCTACACGGGAGAGTACAAGGCTAAAGTCGTCTCTTTTTTTCAACGGTCATCTTCCCTCTCCTGGCGCTCCTGGGAATTGGCACTTGATGAGCAGA
>NW_017306612.1:722849-728412 GCF_000935625.1 Nanorana parkeri | reverse complement strand
TAAAGTGATTTGCACTTAGAATTATGTTATACAATAGTGTTAAAGGAAAATGTTTTTATTAACCCTTGAAGTTAAGGGTTAACTGCTCGTTTCATTAGTCGTCCGAGCATCAGATGCGGCCAGCTATCACAGCGCTCCCTCCGTGTCCTTACACTGTGTACAGAAAACGTGAAGACTTATGGTGCCCATATACTGGCCGAACTTCGGCCGTTTTTTTTATGTACCGGCTGAAATTCGCACAGGTGTGTGGGGCTGTCTGCTCCCTTTCAGCTGATCGAAGGAACCGGGCGGAAAATTTTTGATTGATCGGAGCCAGTAGCCAATGAGCTGCCTGCTCTGATTGGGTATTCTGACAGGTGCCGGTGTTCTATCAAACTTTGTGACTCCGTTAAGGGTGTTCGACCGGTGACGTTGTCACGCATTTTAACCTAATCCCGCCCAGTTTTTTCTGCGGTGGAATGTGTGACCGGTCACGTGGTCACATTTTAACATAATCACACCCACTTTTTCTGAGGTGGAATATTTGACCGGCAAAAGATGAAGAATTCCAATGTTTTCTCAGCTGTTCCAGGGCAGATCGGCATCGCAGATTGTATGTATCCTGAAATGTCACTTCTATCCGACTTTGCGGAATTGAGATCGCAGTCACAAAGTCGATAGAAGTGACATTTCAGGACCGATCAGCTGTACCAGGGCAGATCGGTTCTCCTGCACATACCATCTGCGATGCCGATCTGCCCTGGAACAGCTAAGCATTGGAATTCTTCACCTTTTGCCGGTCACATATTCCCCCGCAGAAAAAGTGGGCGTGATTACGTTAAAATGCGTGACCGGTCACACATTCCAACTTAGTCACAATCTTTTATAGAACACCGGAAGCACCTTTCAGAATACAATGCAAACAGCGCGATTCCTCGATGGAGGAATCGGGCCAATTTTTTTCGTTCAGCCCGCAGGTTGACCGAAATAAATCGATAGGTGTATGGCCAGCCCTAGACTTTAAAATCCCTGCAGCAGAGGGGGAGACACTAAAAGATCTGGGCTAAGAGCAGCCAGCTAGGATCAATTTATTTCAGTCCCTAGACGAAAGTGAGCAGTTAACCCCTGAAGCGCAGGTGTAGCCCCACTGCAAGGGTAGTAGAAATGTTTACTTTAATTTTCCAAATGTTTGTTACAAAGTCAGCAACAGTTAATGCATGAATGGCAATTTCGATATCTCTGGCGCATGATCTCCGAAACACGTCAGTTCACCACCAGATCTTTATTCTTACACGTTTAATCTGTTTATTTCAAATCGATTTACTTTGGCTTTGAGAGCTATGCCCCTCTAAATCCCTTTAAATATATTAGAGACCTTCACATTCCTTATCAGAGGTCTGCAGACCTTAACGCCATTTATTGAGATGCTCGCCACCCGAAACTTACAAAAATGTACCCTTCAGAAGCAGAAGATTCTTGCAGCCCACTAGTGCCATGTAACAGGCTAGCTTTGCGGGATTCAACCAGGAGAAAGCAACAACGACATGCCATGCCACAGCCGTATTTACCTTTGTAGTAATAGCTGCCGTCTGAGGTGTGCTTTTGGAAACGGACCCAGGAGAACCGGGTGAGCCGGGAGACCCAGGCGAGGTGGGGGATCCCGGTAAGCTGCTTGCTGTTGATTGGCTGGTGAGGGTCGTCTTTGTCCCCCCAGAAAAGGAGAGTTTGAAACCCGGACTCTGTCGGCCGCTGAGGCTGGTCTTCAGAAGAACCTCCTTCTCTTCACTCTCCTTCACTGGAAAAATCAAAACACAACAGGGACTGCGTTATAAGTATGACCACCATTATAAAGCACCCCAATAAACAAGTACAGCTACAAACTATCTTATCAAAATAATTATGAACATTCCAGACATCTAAAACAGGATCTGTCATGAAGCTAAAATGTGAAGCTCATGGTCAGTGAAGCTAAACCTATGCAGCGTCACTACAAAAACCTTCACTGCCCCAAATTATATCCAGCAGGCAGAAAGGCAGCTTCTGATGTGAGCAACAAAAGCAACGTGGTACATAAATCCCATTTGATTTGAAGTCTTCCCATATTAATAGGCCTGTTATCAATGGAGCAAAACTTTTTTCTGTGTGTTTTTTTAAAAAAGTATTCTGTATAATAGGGTTGTCCCGATACCACTTTTTTTAAGACTAAGTACAAGTAATTTCCCTCATGCACTCGCCGATACCAATCACCGATACTTTTTCTTAAAAAGGAACATGTGACATTTTTTTCTAAAACAGACTGATAATTTTAGGGCAGTTTCTCACCAGGGCTAAATACGGATGTCACCAGAAATGAATACATGTCCCCAAAGCCCAACACATGTCCCCACAACAGAACACATGCCCCTAAGGCAGAATAGTATTCTGCTTTGGGCACGTGTTCTGCGAATACGTGTCCCCAAAGCAGAATTCCTCTCACCAGGCGACGTGGACATCTGCAGTGGCTCTGAGGGCACCCCACCTCACCGGTGATGCCGGGACCCGGCCTCCCCATCGTTCAGACAGGCAATGCTGCAACGTCCAATGTGGCCCAGTCCTCCCCATCAGTGTGCGGCAGGAACCTCCAGCTTCTAGCCCTGGGGCGGTAGTTCCACCACCGGGGCTGTCCATGGCTGTGCCTGCGCCGGGGAGGAGGAAATAAAGAACCGGACAGGCACTGCCATGGACAGCTATTTGCAGGTCCCCAGCAGGCTGCCGAGGTCCCCACAAGCGCGGGAACTCTGACGTCTGCTGCTATTTGAACACTTAAAGGGCCGGTATCGGCCTTAAGAACCGGGGCATTTTCACGAGTACAAGTACTCGTGAAAATGCCTGGTATCGGGACATCCCTACTGTATACTATGTTTTAGATGTGCTGACCTGTTTCCCGTTCAAGCCAGGGACAGCCAGGCTGAGGAGGAAAATGCTATATAATGCTGGATGTCCCCCAGCCAGCAAATGTTTTTTGCTGCAGCTTCTAATGCACATTATGATAATCTCACAGTGTGCAGTGACATCAGAAGAATCTGAATACAGGAGGGGAGTATGTAATTTGCAAAACTGAAGACAAGACTAGAGTTCTCCTTTAACCTAATCCTCCACTAAACTTCATGCCAAGTCCTCACAATATAAATAGCCGGATAACTCACACTTCTTTCTTTCCATGAACTTGGTGATAGGATCCATCAGATCCTCGCTGTTCTTAATTTTGTCAGAAGGAAGCACCACCGGATCTCCATCCTCCAGGTCGTCATCGTCCGTGTTGAACCACATTTCTTCCTCGTCCTCTAACGAGCGTGCATCCCGCCGGTACCGATGATTCCTGAGGATAGATCGCATGCTGTGGGTGAAGAAAGTAGATGACGCAAATCAGCAGGAGGCCGTCTAACATGTCACACCCTAAAGAGTATGGACGCCACAATGTGTAGAATTTAACTATACATAAAATTAGGACTCCAGCACAGCCTAAAAGACCAAATGTCACAAACCTATTCTACTAGCTACATGCAATTAAAGTGCATCTAAACCCATTAAAAATATATAGTGCAACTTACCAGTCCTCCGATGTGGTAGATGCATTTGTTTTTGTGTACTGTATCTATAGAGTACCGGTGCGGTCACCTCAGGAGAGAATGACCGAGAACGTTCGTCTCTCTTCCCCGTAGCATAAGGGGATAAACACATAAGCTGCAGACAGATGTATTTTGTGTTGAACCACAACAAGCTTTATTGATACCAGATTAGTCAAGACAGACATTCTCTCCCCTGTCAGATGCAACTCCGAAGTGGGAGGGAATTTCAGTTTGACCTAATTCGGCACCAATAAATCATGCTGTGGTTCAGCAAAATACACAGAAGAGTGCAGTGCATGTGTTTTTATGCCTGGGAGGAGAAAGCGGATCCTGGGGAGGCTGCGCATCCCCTGCAGGTCTCTGCGTGTGCTTGCCTGGAGCAGTTTAAATTGTATACAAGGGGGAGGTGGGTGTTCTGTAGTTTACTAAATAAATCTCTGTGTGAAGTTAACCACAGATAACACTTGACATAAAATTGCAGAATAATCAGGAAACATGGCAACCCTACGATTTCTGGCTTTCAGCTCAAACAGATCTAATAAAAACACTTTCAATTATATCATTACCAGCCCAAAAAATATGGCATATATGAGAAATGAATAGTTAGGGTTTATATACACCAATACATGTAATGATATTATTTAGGAAATGAATACAGTTCACATTATATTTTTCTTACAAATTTAAAAGCAGAGCAAACTGTCCAGCAAGAGTGGCAGTAAGGGGCCAAGCATCTATCCCGATCCGCAGGTAATCGCACAATATACGCACAAGGGTGACAACTACTCTATCTGCAAAGTAACATGCAAGGATGAAAACTGCCCTATGTGCACAGTACCATGGAAGGAAGGTAACTGCTCTACCTGCACAATAACACAGAGGATTAGAACTGCATTATCTGCATAGTGACATGGAAGAATTATAAGTATCTGTCCAGTAACATGGAAGGATAACAACTGCTGTATCTGCCCAGTAACATGGAAGGGTTAGAAGTGCTGTATCTGCCCAGTAACATGGAAGGGTTAGAAGTGCTGTATCTGCCCAGTAACATGGAAGGGTTAGAAGTGCTGTATCTGCCCAGTAACATGGAAGGGTTAGAAGTGCTGTGTCTGCACACTGACATGTACAAATGTTGCAGAAATTCACAAAAATTATCAGCAAGTTACAGGCCGATATATCAGCTGAACATGTGTGGGCCATGTGGCCGCTGCCCCGGGTCCAGGCGCTGCTGGCTAAAGTCCGCCTGCCAACTGACTATGCTGAAGCCCTCATTCAAACTGAGCGTTTTGTTGTACTTTTTATGCCCGAAAAATCCCCCCTATTCATTTCTATGTCCATGTTTACATCTGAGTGTTCTGTCACTTCTAGCAAAACACCCCTCGCTTGAAGCACATGAGCTTCTTTTTGGCAGATTCTGCTCTTCTTGGCAACATAGACTTCAATAGAAAAGTTAAAAAACACACTTTTGCTGCTTTTTATTTTTGCAAATTTTTATGGGCGTTTGTCCATTCACATCAATGTGTCATGATCTGCTCACTAAAACGTGGGACTACGTACGCGCTTAAAACGTGCAAAACAAAAAACGCACATATTCTATGTTGCTGAGGTGTGAATGAGGGCTAAGATATAAATGGTGGACAACGCTAGAATATGGAGTTCTTTCCAGGAGAGGATTCAATGCACCTCTCTTTCTACAGAGACACTTCTATTTCCTGCCTGATGCCCCAATGTGGGTCCAACATTGCAAAGACGGCCAGATTGCCAGAAGTTTCAGGATATTGATCGGGAGACGAGAATCCTTCAACAACCAAGTTGTCTGCAACAAGAGTGCCCCCCAGGACTCTTCACCAGCCTGAGAGCTGCGGTGAGGATTCTCCATAAGAAGGGAAGGAAAGACTTTCCCAATTCCAGAGCTTGATTGTGAATATATATATATATATATATATACTTTTAATTTGCATATTTTTTTATGAGAT
>NW_017306612.1:717163-722801 GCF_000935625.1 Nanorana parkeri | reverse complement strand
TATATATATATATATATTATTCACACATATATAATTTTTATACTCAACATACAAAAGGAGACATTTTATGGAAGGATGCTGGGATCTGACAAACCTGTCAAGCTTGGGGTTGTCCTGCCTCTCGCGCTGCTGGTCATATCTCAGTTTGAGTCCTTTAAATGTCTGAACATAATCCACATCTTCCAAAGCTTTCCAGTAATTTTCAATGGCATGAGCGGTTAGTGACTTAATGTCCTCCTGTAAAAGAGAAAACTTTCACCAATAACTCGATGATCCCAGCATTACAACTTTCTAAAATCAGATTAGGACATTTAAAGCTGAAATCCAGGCTCAAAAATGAATAAAAACTAAACTTCATTGATCTTTAAATGCAATTCTAAAAAATAGAAACGGGTTAGAACATCTGTCAGGTTTTTACTGTCCTGTGTGTTCCCACTGGGAGAATGTACCTACTATCTGTCCTGGTGAGCATTGTCACCGGCACCAAAAGTGATGGAAAACCTAAAACTGGTTTTATGGTTGTCACCTGTATTGGTGACAGCTGTCAGAATTTTTTTTTTTTTAAACTTTGGAGATTTTTTTTGCTCACTTTCTTGTTGTTCTCCTTGAAAAGGAAGAAACAAATATTCCCAATGGGACAGGGTAAGCAAATACACAACAGAGGTATCAACTATGCACTACGAAGTGGAAGTCTAACTCCAGGCAAACCAAAACACTACCCTTGCAGTGGGGCTACTCCCACACTTCAGGGGTTAACTGCTTGGGGACAGGAAAAAGCCGCTTTACCTACTTGACCCCCAATGCTGTTGGCTCCCTCTGGGCTGCTAGACCAGTCCCCACAGCCTTTTCCTCCCCTTTACTCTGCAGTCTAAGGACCGCGGACATCACATCTAATGCAGGTTCCACAGGCCTGCATTAGACATGAGGATGCCGAGAGACATTTCACTAGCTCAGGGGTAGGCAACCTTGGCTCTCCAGCTGTGCTGAAACTACAAATCCCATAAGGCATTGCAAGCCACAGGCATGACTCCCAGAGGCAGAAACATGATGGGATTTGTAGTTTAAGCACAGCTGGAGAGCCAAGGTTGCCTAACCCTGCACTAGCTGGAGCTGAGGGAAGAGAGGTGAGCGCTGACTGCTGGGGGGGATCAGGTAAGAGTGCTTTACTCAAGTCCCCTAGGTATAAACGAGCAGTTAACCCTTACAGTGCAGCTGTAGCCCCACTGCAAGGAAAGTTTTCCGATTTGCCCATAGATAGAAAAATACAAAAAGTTTGGCTATAGATATACGAAGTATAATTGGTGTAAGTATCCAAATTTGGTTCCATAACAGCCTCCAGTGACCCCCACTGTATAGCAGTTATCAAACCCGGGAAAGGGAGAGGCTTACTAACAGTCAATCAAGCTGTGCTGCAGAACACATGTGCCGACGAACGCCATAAAACAAAACAAAAAAAGCCCCCAAAACTGAAAACATAAAGTGACACTCACCACGCGCACATATTCAAAGATCTCAATGATGGCGGAGTTTAGGAGGTTATACCGCGATCCGTTATTGAGAAAGGCTTTCACTACAGGTTCAAACAAGAAACTTTTCACTATGTATCGGTTGTAGAATTCATCCTTCAGACCAACAATCTTCCGCATGAACCGTAGCGCACCTGGCAGACCATAACGCATGGTATTAAAGTGTGCTTTATAACTGGAAATGCTGCATTCAATAACAGATTGATCAGTGGCTGCTGCTTTGTTTGCAAAAGGTAGGAACTGACTTATAATACCGATTAGAAATTTCTGACTGGAGTTCAACTTTAAAAAGTGTTAGCTGGATTTGTCGCTTAAAGTCCATTTTAAAATATTTCCCTCTAAGACTACCCTGTCCACGTGACAACACTGTTTATAGAAGAATCCCAAAGAAAAAAAAAAAAAGCCCAAAACACACTGAGAAACTCACACAGGGCCAGGAAAGAATGTGCAGAAGACATGAGGACCAGCACTCTGCGCAGGATGTCCTTGTTGATGATGTAATTCTTTATGTGATACGTGTGATGTTCAACACAGAATGTCAGCAGCTCCAAGATCAGCGCCAGCAGCTGTGCCGTCTGGAAGTCATCTGAGAAGGAAGACAAATGTGTCACACCATGCAGATCATATACTGGGAAATGTCACTTTACAATAAACGTTTACATTGACGGATTCAAAAAACAAAAAATGCAACTAAGAGTTGCCAAATACTGAAAACTAGCCCCAATCTAGGTAAGGAAACAGTTGGAATACACACACACACACACACACATATCTCTCTCTGGATATAGATATATACATCTATGTAGATATATAGATATATATCTATATAGATATATACACCGAGTAGCCAGATTATTATGACCACCCCATCAGTACTTCGTTGGGCCGCCTCGTGACTCCACGAGATGATGAAAGGTGATGCGAGGAATCTGATACGGCACTGTTGCCCTTCTGTTGTCTTGTACCAGTCTTGCCCCTCCTCCGTTCTGCCCTAACATTGACTAGTCGCTGACGGCCACAATTCGCACGTTCAGACCCAGATTTTCGGCTGACAGTCCGGTCTTTAAACACTTTAACAACAGCTGCTCTTGAACATTTAACAAATTCTGCTGTTTTTCTGATACTCGCTCCATGGCTCCGAGCACCAACAATCATCCCAGGCACCTCGGAGTGGTGGAGACCTAGCTGATCATAGTTCAGCAGTGTGCAATGCACCTTTATTTTTAAGGGAGATAGCGCAGCAAAGTCCCATAAAAGTAAGAGAGGTTTATAGAGTTCAGAGGTCAGTAGAAAGTAACACAGTCCAGAGGTCAGTAGGTAGTAAGGGCAGTGTGCAGGGGCCAGGAATAAGTACCGCAGAGTTCAGAGGTGAGGAGTAAGTAAGGGCAGTGTGCAGGGGTCAGTAGTAATGGCAGGGGGCAGGACTAAGTAAAGCAGAGCCCAGTAGTATATAACAGAGTGCCGGGGACAAAAGCAAGTAATGTAGAATTCACATGTCAGTAGTATGTAATGCAAAGTGCAGGGGTCAAGAGTAGGGATGTACAAATACCAGTATCAGTGCCAATACCGAGTACTTAGGCGAGTACCCTTACTTGCCCAAATGCTCCCGATACCGGAACTTCCGTTATCAGGAAGCCGGGCGGCAAGTCATTACCCGCCCCCCAGCTTCCTGATTGGCCAGAAAGCCGTCTCCATGCTTCCTCCTCACCTCGTGATGAAGGAGCATGGAGATGGTTTCCTGGCTAATCGGGAAGCCGGGTATTACACACCGCCTGGGTTCCTTTATGGGACTTTCAGTATCGGCGAAGACCGAAAAAAAATATATCGGTACTTGATGCCGAAAAACTGGTATCGGTGCATCCCTAGTCAAGAGTAAGGAAAACAGACTTCAGAGGTTAGCAGCAACAGAATTTAGAGGTCCAAAGCATGTAATGCAGATTGCAGGAGTCAGAAGTAACACAGTGTAGAGGTTGGGAGTAGCACGCATCTCCTCCCCGCAAGCAAAAATACTCACCTTCCATTACGAACATCTACCCCACCCTTCTAGGTAAAATTCACTCAACAGACCTCAGACGCAGTGGCTACCGTAGAAGTGAGGGAAGTCCTCAGGTTTCTCTGAGCCCGGCTGTGTCACATGACAGGTCAGAACCGAGGGGGAGTCTAGGACTTCCTTTGCCTCTGCAATAATCTGAAGTCTGAGAGGAGGCATGGAAAGGGTTGGTCACAATCTACCCCTGTATTAAACAAAGGCATAAGAGGCTGAGCTCCTCAGTGTGACAACACAAACCCCGCAGTGCTCCCGGAGGTGATCTCTGACCTTTGCTGGGCTTTTCCTCTGTAGTGTTGGCCAGTAAGGGGGCGGTGAGGACATGCATGCAGTGCTTGTAGAAGAATCCCAAAAATTCCGTCTTCTCTGTTTTCTATGAAAAACAAACAGTAAATGCTCAGTACAGTAAGATTAAGAGACTGAGGTGACCTTGCTCAGACTATGAAGCCATTTCCGAGCTGCAAACAGAAAACACAGCAGATACATATCCATCAAGTAAGGAAATCGCAATAATCTGCGTGTGATGGGAAGTGCACAAAAACATTCCCCAGGGCTGAGGGACAAGTCTATGTTTACGTGGCCCCACTCCCCTACCAATTAAACTGAACTCCTCCTACCCCAGGCCTATACTTACAGCTGTAACCCAGTGCTCACATTGTTGGAAATGAAATCCTCATCAGAACTTAATAGCCAAGGATGTAAACATCAGACTAGCTTTGCAATGCAGGCAAGAGGCTGGGGGAGGATTAGCCCAGTTTAGTTTAGGATGGTGTGGGGATGGGTTAGCATTAGTTTAGGTAAATTTGAACTTGCCCTTTAAAACCCGCTCCTAACATTTAAATGAAAGCAGACGTTTAAATGCAGCTATATGTGGAAGCCACATGTAACAAAGCTTGCTCTAAAGTCTGGTGCTCCAATCTGAACACACCAACATTGTGACCTACAGAGTAATGAATAAAGTGAAAGCAGAGCTTACTTGTATATTACCTCACAGCTCCTTAAAAGGCACAATGACACATGACAGCTGAAGAGGTCACAAACCCCTTTTGCAAAGCTGGATCTATACTGTGCTGCCTAACATTTAATGGAAGTACTGGCAAGCCCGCTATCACTTCACTCAGTGTTAAATATACCCAATGCAGGTATTCATGGGGGCCAACATGGCATGAAGTTTCCATGTCTGCCAATCTGCATAGAATGTCAGTGGTGATAGTCTAGCAGTGGGGTGAAATAGGATAAAGTGATATTAAAGCCTAATTTGTTTTTTCATTTCTCCTTTGAGGGGACCCTCCTTTACTGGAGGCTGTTGCTTTTTTTTTTCTTTAAAAGTTTTTCATTCCTCGTTTTCTAGTGGGTGCCCGCAGCGCTTTTCCCCACGCCCCCTGCACGGGTGCCACCATCGTTCTAATAGAGGCACCCATGCACGCTCGTGCCCACAGTGGCTGTGTGCGTCCACAGATTGATGGCAGAAGGAGCCTACGGCTCCTCTGCCATCAGTATCCTCCCCCTGCAACCCAGAAGGTCGGGGAACGGAGGATTGCTTCGGGACCGGCGGCGGGGACGAATGTAACTGACAGGCAGGTAAGTGTGTGTGTGTGTGTGTGTGGGGGGCAGAGAATGCATTAAAGATAAAAAAACGCCCAGACCTTAATGCTACTTTAAGCACAAAAAACACACCAGTTAATAGCCCTGTGGAGGGTGGACATAGCACGTGCACAGTGTGTTATTGCATCCAATAGCAAGATATACAGAGAGGGAAGCCTCTGGCAGGCAGGGAGAAGTCTCAAAACCATGCTCTTCCACTGCTACAGCAGGCATTTTCAAATGCAATGGGAAGACAAAGTACTGAAATGATTAAAACGCAAACAGTGTCCAAGCCGATTTGTTTCTTACACTGGTAGTCGCAAGCATGTTATCTGGATCCACTAACGTCCGCAACAGCCCCGTGAGCTGTACAGCGCCTCCCAGCTCAGGATCTGTATCACAGATCATATGTTCAATGATGAGATTGATCAGAAGAATGTCCTACAAAAAAAAAAAAAAAATTTTTTTTCAATGAACACAA
>NW_017306612.1:699459-714281 GCF_000935625.1 Nanorana parkeri | reverse complement strand
ACGGCACTGTTGCCCTTCTGTTGTCTTGTACCAGTCTTGCCCCTCCTCCGTTCTGCCCTAACATTGACTAGTCGCTGACGGCCACAATTCGCACGTTCAGACCCAGATTTTCGGCTGACAGTCCGGTCTTTAAACACTTTAACAACAGCTGCTCTTGAACATTTAACAAATTCTGCTGTTTTTCTGATACTCGCTCCATGGCTCCGAGCACCAACAATCATCCCAGGCACCTCGGAGTGGTGGAGACCTAGCTGATCATAGTTCAGCAGTGTGCAATGCACCTTTATTTTTAAGGGAGATAGCGCAGCAAAGTCCCATAAAAGTAAGAGAGGTTTATAGAGTTCAGAGGTCAGTAGAAAGTAACACAGTCCAGAGGTCAGTAGGTAGTAAGGGCAGTGTGCAGGGGCCAGGAATAAGTACCGCAGAGTTCAGAGGTGAGGAGTAAGTAAGGGCAGTGTGCAGGGGTCAGTAGTAATGGCAGGGGGCAGGACTAAGTAAAGCAGAGCCCAGTAGTATATAACAGAGTGCCGGGGACAAAAGCAAGTAATGTAGAATTCACATGTCAGTAGTATGTAATGCAAAGTGCAGGGGTCAAGAGTAGGGATGTACAAATACCAGTATCAGTGCCAATACCGAGTACTTAGGCGAGTACCCTTACTTGCCCAAATGCTCCCGATACCGGAACTTCCGTTATCAGGAAGCCGGGCGGCAAGTCATTACCCGCCCCCCAGCTTCCTGATTGGCCAGAAAGCCGTCTCCATGCTTCCTCCTCACCTCGTGATGAAGGAGCATGGAGATGGTTTCCTGGCTAATCGGGAAGCCGGGTATTACACACCGCCTGGGTTCCTTTATGGGACTTTCAGTATCGGCGAAGACCGAAAAAAAATATATCGGTACTTGATGCCGAAAAACTGGTATCGGTGCATCCCTAGTCAAGAGTAAGGAAAACAGACTTCAGAGGTTAGCAGCAACAGAATTTAGAGGTCCAAAGCATGTAATGCAGATTGCAGGAGTCAGAAGTAACACAGTGTAGAGGTTGGGAGTAGCACGCATCTCCTCCCCGCAAGCAAAAATACTCACCTTCCATTACGAACATCTACCCCACCCTTCTAGGTAAAATTCACTCAACAGACCTCAGACGCAGTGGCTACCGTAGAAGTGAGGGAAGTCCTCAGGTTTCTCTGAGCCCGGCTGTGTCACATGACAGGTCAGAACCGAGGGGGAGTCTAGGACTTCCTTTGCCTCTGCAATAATCTGAAGTCTGAGAGGAGGCATGGAAAGGGTTGGTCACAATCTACCCCTGTATTAAACAAAGGCATAAGAGGCTGAGCTCCTCAGTGTGACAACACAAACCCCGCAGTGCTCCCGGAGGTGATCTCTGACCTTTGCTGGGCTTTTCCTCTGTAGTGTTGGCCAGTAAGGGGGCGGTGAGGACATGCATGCAGTGCTTGTAGAAGAATCCCAAAAATTCCGTCTTCTCTGTTTTCTATGAAAAACAAACAGTAAATGCTCAGTACAGTAAGATTAAGAGACTGAGGTGACCTTGCTCAGACTATGAAGCCATTTCCGAGCTGCAAACAGAAAACACAGCAGATACATATCCATCAAGTAAGGAAATCGCAATAATCTGCGTGTGATGGGAAGTGCACAAAAACATTCCCCAGGGCTGAGGGACAAGTCTATGTTTACGTGGCCCCACTCCCCTACCAATTAAACTGAACTCCTCCTACCCCAGGCCTATACTTACAGCTGTAACCCAGTGCTCACATTGTTGGAAATGAAATCCTCATCAGAACTTAATAGCCAAGGATGTAAACATCAGACTAGCTTTGCAATGCAGGCAAGAGGCTGGGGGAGGATTAGCCCAGTTTAGTTTAGGATGGTGTGGGGATGGGTTAGCATTAGTTTAGGTAAATTTGAACTTGCCCTTTAAAACCCGCTCCTAACATTTAAATGAAAGCAGACGTTTAAATGCAGCTATATGTGGAAGCCACATGTAACAAAGCTTGCTCTAAAGTCTGGTGCTCCAATCTGAACACACCAACATTGTGACCTACAGAGTAATGAATAAAGTGAAAGCAGAGCTTACTTGTATATTACCTCACAGCTCCTTAAAAGGCACAATGACACATGACAGCTGAAGAGGTCACAAACCCCTTTTGCAAAGCTGGATCTATACTGTGCTGCCTAACATTTAATGGAAGTACTGGCAAGCCCGCTATCACTTCACTCAGTGTTAAATATACCCAATGCAGGTATTCATGGGGGCCAACATGGCATGAAGTTTCCATGTCTGCCAATCTGCATAGAATGTCAGTGGTGATAGTCTAGCAGTGGGGTGAAATAGGATAAAGTGATATTAAAGCCTAATTTGTTTTTTCATTTCTCCTTTGAGGGGACCCTCCTTTACTGGAGGCTGTTGCTTTTTTTTTTCTTTAAAAGTTTTTCATTCCTCGTTTTCTAGTGGGTGCCCGCAGCGCTTTTCCCCACGCCCCCTGCACGGGTGCCACCATCGTTCTAATAGAGGCACCCATGCACGCTCGTGCCCACAGTGGCTGTGTGCGTCCACAGATTGATGGCAGAAGGAGCCTACGGCTCCTCTGCCATCAGTATCCTCCCCCTGCAACCCAGAAGGTCGGGGAACGGAGGATTGCTTCGGGACCGGCGGCGGGGACGAATGTAACTGACAGGCAGGTAAGTGTGTGTGTGTGTGTGTGTGGGGGGCAGAGAATGCATTAAAGATAAAAAAACGCCCAGACCTTAATGCTACTTTAAGCACAAAAAACACACCAGTTAATAGCCCTGTGGAGGGTGGACATAGCACGTGCACAGTGTGTTATTGCATCCAATAGCAAGATATACAGAGAGGGAAGCCTCTGGCAGGCAGGGAGAAGTCTCAAAACCATGCTCTTCCACTGCTACAGCAGGCATTTTCAAATGCAATGGGAAGACAAAGTACTGAAATGATTAAAACGCAAACAGTGTCCAAGCCGATTTGTTTCTTACACTGGTAGTCGCAAGCATGTTATCTGGATCCACTAACGTCCGCAACAGCCCCGTGAGCTGTACAGCGCCTCCCAGCTCAGGATCTGTATCACAGATCATATGTTCAATGATGAGATTGATCAGAAGAATGTCCTACAAAAAAAAAAAAAAGATTTTTTTTCAATGAACACATACTGTAGCTGAAAGAGCATCTTTTTAACATTCACCAGGAGTTCTGATATAATATACATATAAAACAAAAACATGAATCACATCAAAAGGTAAAAGTATAACTTACATCATCATTTTGCTGAGATTCCTGCATTACAAACTCTCGGACCATGGATGGGTTATATTCCACCAGATATGAGAATATATCAGTGGCTGCACTTCGAACCTGTGAGTCGTCCATACCCTGCAAGGAACAGAAAGCACATGGATAATGTGTAAGAGCACAGGCGGCACATGGATAATGTGTAAGAGCACAGGCGGCAAGTGGAGAGTGTAAGAGCACAGGCGGCACATGGATAATGTGTAAGAGCACAGGCGGCAAGTGGAGAGTGTAAGAGCACAGGCGGCACATGGATAATGTGTAAGAGCACAGGCGGCACATGGATAATGTGTAAGAGCACAGGCGGCAAGTGGAGAGTGTAAGAGCACAGGCGGCAAACCCTTTGAACTGCATATTATATCAGTTCAAGATGAACACCAGCCTTTTAAAAAAAATTTAAGATGTTGCACTCACTTTCCTTAGCAAAAGTCCTATAATGATTCCTTATGCAGCATGCTCCGGTATTCTTAAATCCTGGCTGTAATATAGCCTTTGGATTCTCCCTGGGAGCTAACTTCCTGTACAAGGGATCAGTCTCCCTAGCCAGCTCCCTGTGCCATGGGTGTCCAGTCCCATCAGTGCTCCCCTCTATTATATTCAGGCAGCACTGATGTCAAGCACAGCATTTTACATGTAGGCTAGGTCATGGAGTGTTTTACAGCCTGAAAATGTAGCTTGCTTTCCTTCACCTTTCCTGAACAAGCCAGCCAGAGTGCTAGCTGTATGCCTGTCCTCCTGCACCGAGATATATGGGTGAAGCAGGACTCTAAAAGGTTTCACTATTAACAAACACGCATGGCAGAATCTTAACAAGACTTAAGACAGCATTCTTAGAGAAAAATCTAGGTAGATCTACAAGACAAGCTCCTATCATAGAAAAATAGCCCACAATAAACGGGCACAAGCACGGGAGCTAAATGTAGGGAAAGAGGAAGCATCGCCTAGTTGTGTAGCCCTGCTCCTCTGCATTCCTTTAGGCCCCATTCACACTGCGCGATTCGCAAATCGCGCGTTTGTTGCGCAATTTGCATTTTGCGCGATGTCGCGCAAAGGCTTGCATTGAGCAAGCGAGAATCGCGGCAAAATCCGCTCCAAAAAGGGTCCTGCTGTAGCGACACACGACCCGCGTCAGCAGGACCCTTTGCCCCATTGAGATGCGTTGAAGAGCGATATCACGCGGTAAAATGCCGCGATATCGTGGGAATTACTGCGCGATAAATCGCTCAATGTGAACGGGGCCTTAGGTGACGGGTCAGAACACCTGAGAGAGGGCATGCAAACAAAGACAGTACAGCTGTGGGGGGAGAAGGTTGATGCATTGTCAGAGGTGTGCAGCCCCGATCCTCTACATTCTCTATGATTGTTGCTTCCAGGGATGGCAGTTCACTAAGGAGGCTTGTACACAAACACAGTACAGAGGAGAGGGTGAGGAAGCCTGGTTACACGGGAGCATACGTATGCTGCTGCTAATTCAGACACAGTCGCAAATGCTGGGATATTAACATGGACTGCCGATGTTCCCAACAATCCAGGCAGCCTGTGTGTTCAGCAAAGACATGGGAGTGATCTCCTCCCCTGCCAGCGCCTACACACATGGCTATAGAAATGACCGAGTGCTTCAGTGGTGCTCTCCCCATAGCTCCTGATGTTTCAGGATTTTTTCAGCCGCTGTGATGATGTCACAAGAGCTAACAAAACTGAAAAATTGTGTGCGAGTGATGGTATACATGGGTAGAGGGAGGGTTAGGGATAATGTCAGCTGTTTCCCGGGGACGAACTTTAAAGCAGGACCGTTCTCAAATTGCCCTTACCCAAACAGCTGCAAACATATCCGGCAATAAGGAAATACAACAAAGCTCAATAACATCAACTTCAAGCAATCCTAATGTACTGGTAATCAAGACCGTCAGAAGTGCAAGACGGACGCTTATTTATGGATGACATTTCAGGCAATTTCTATTTTCATATAAAACAATGCGCCGTTTACCAGAATCACTTCCAGGGCGGGCAGAATGCCCATGTTGGACAGGGTCTTGAAGAAGGTGTCTCTGTTCTGAGGTTGTAATGTTTGAGAAAAAGCACAAAACTCTTTCAGGAAATTCACCTGTAGCACACAAAAAAAAAAACAGGGTACACTTAACACTGCAAACAAAATGAGTAAACCACTCAATGAATGATAGCAACTATCATAAAAATGACAACACTGTAAGAGGGGAAACACAGTAAGCAAAGGGGCTCCAGGGTTAAATGATCAGTCCTCTCAGATCAGTCCTCCCAAATCATGCCGGCGTTCGCTCACCTCTCGATCCTGTCACGGCTCTCAGCCGTGACAGGGGCTGGATTCCCCCCTCCCCGCCAGTGCTGATTGGCAGAATGGACACGCAGCTGGGCAGATCCCGGCATAATTGTCGGGATCCGCTTGAGCTGCGGCGTCTCAGTGTACCGCGAGCTGTAGCGCGTGGTATACTGAACCTAGGGTGACGGGAGGACGCTACTTTGTGTCCTCCCGTTATCCTAAGGAGAACTATGGGGAAAAGCCTGAACCCCATAGTTCTCCTTTAAAGCTGAAGAATTAAACCACTTAATTTAGTTAATGAGATAGAAGAGCCTAAAATCCCAGGTCTGTATATCCTCCTGCACCTACAGCCTCATAGCTGTATATAAGCAGTTTGAGGATCATCTAATGTACTTCTGCCTCGGAATGCCGGTCTCACCGGATTTGGAGATGTCACTACTGTGATGCACACTGTTCTCCTTGCTGTAAAGGAAGCTGTACCCGAGGACCTGCAGTGCAAGGATCTCTGTGCTTCCGCCACCTCTTGTCTTGTTTCTTAAATATTACCCCACTAGTGAAAGCAGAACTCTGGGGCAAAATATCATCATCATCCCTTGCAGTGGGGCTACCCCCACACTACAAGGGTTAAGTGCTTGTTTTTGTTTAGGATTCAAAAATAACAAAGTCATACTCACCCAAACCTCAGCGCCGCTTCAGCAGTCTAAGGTCCCCGAGTTTTAACATTCTGAACACTGGGAGGAATTTATCAAAACTGAAGCAGACAGAATCTGGAGACGTAGTGCACAGCAACCAATCAGCTTCTCACTTACATTTTTAAAGCTCAACTGAGCTAACTTGAGAGAAGCTGATTGGTTACTGTGGGCAAGTGCTCCAAGTTCTTTCTGCTCCATTTTTGATAAATACCCCCCACTGGTGTATGAAATGTAAGAACGCAGAGAGACATACCATCATTGCAGTGAAGAAGAGACAGGCTCCAGGGATAGGTCTAAGAGAAATCCGCCTCAAAGGATCAGGTGAGTACGACTATTTTGTTAACCTAGACAAAAACAAGCACTTAAAAGAGAACTATGGGGTTAGGGCTTTTCCCCATAGTTCTCCTAAGGGTAACGGGAGGACACAAACTAGCGTCCTCCCGTCACCCTAAGCTCAGTATACCGCGAGCTGTAGCCTGTATATTGAGACACCGCAGCTGAAACGGATCCCGACAATTATGGCTGGATCCGCACAGCTGCGTGAGTGACAGCTGGCTCTGCCTATCTAGAGGCAGAGCCAGCTGTACCTGCCCCGTCCGTTCCGCCAGTCAGCGCTGGAGGATCGGAGCGGGGAATGCAGCCCCTCCCCTGTCATGGCAGAGAGCTGTGACAGGATCAAGAGGTGAGCGAAAGCCGGTATGTGTTTGCTCACTTCCCGATCTACTGAGCCGACCTGTGACAGTTTCATTGTCACAGGTCGGCTCAGATTATGAGGCTGAGGGAAAAGCACTCACCTCATAATTCTCCTTTAACCCTTGCAGTGCAGGAGTAGCCCCACTGCAAGGGTTAAGAATATTTTACCCTGGAGTTCTGCTTTAACGGATCATCAGAGGTGTAGCTCTAACATGAGGAATCAAAGCTCTGCCTCTAGTAAGATGGCTGCCTCCATGCAGAACAAGGCGCCGTAACTTAGTAGTGAGGAAGAGATCGGTGCAGAGAACCTAGAGGTAATAGCGGTATCTTTTTTCAAAGTCCAATGTCCAGATCTTGCTAAGATACTACAATTAAAAATTACAATGATCCCGACAATTGTGCCGGGATCCGCCCAGCTGCGTGACTGACAGCTGGCTCTGCCTATCTAGAGGCAGAGCCAGCTGTACCTGCCCCGTCCGTTCCGCCAGTCAGCGCTGGAGGATCGGAGCGGGGAATGCAGCCCCTCCCCTGTCATGGCAGAGAGCTGTGACAGGATCAAGAGGTGAGCGAAAGCCGGTATGTGTTTGCTCACTTCCCGATCTACTGAGCCGACCTGTGACAGTTTCATTGTCACAGGTCGGCTCAGATTATGAGGCTGAGGGAAAAGCACTCACCTCATAATTCTCCTTTAACCCTTGCAGTGCAGGAGTAGCCCCACTGCAAGGGTTAAGAATATTTTACCCTGGAGTTCTGCTTTAACGGATCATCAGAGGTGTAGCTCTAACATGAGGAATCAAAGCTCTGCCTCTAGTAAGATGGCTGCCTCCATGCAGAACAAGGCGCCGTAACTTAGTAGTGAGGAAGAGATCGGTGCAGAGAACCTAGAGGTAATAGCGGTATCTTTTTTCAAAGTCCAATGTCCAGATCTTGCTAAGATACTACAATTAAAAATTACAAAGAAAAGCTGGAGTCACCAAGAAGTATGAGAAAATCTCAGCCCAGACATCATCTACACTGAGTGGCCAGATTATTATGACCACCCCATCAGTACTTTGTTGGGCCACCTGGTGACTCCACGAGAGGATGAAAGGTGATGCGAGGAGTCTGACACAGCACTGTTGCCCTCCTGTTGTCTTGTACCAGTCTTGCCCCTCCCCCGTTCTGCCCTAACATTGACTGGTCGCTGACGGCCACAATTCGCACGCTCAGACCCAGATTTTCAGCTGACAGTCCGGTCTTTAAACACTTTAACTACAGCTGCTCTTGAACATTTAACGAATTCTGCTGTTTTGCTGATACTCGCTCAAAAGGCTGTTACATCGCGTTGTTTCCCCGTATCTTCAGAAACAAATCACTTCTACCGTCGTGGTAAACAACCCGCTTCCCTATTTATAATGGTCTGGCCCTCTAGCAACATCAGCGCCAAATTATAGCTAATTTGCCTACAAACGTCAGGTGGTCATAATAATCTGGCCACTCAGTGTATAACTGACTAACAATTAAATATGCCATTCGCACGGCTAGACTTACCAGCTCCTGCCTCTTTTCATCATCTGTCGCTTCATCTGTGAGGTGCGCAAATAATTCTGTAAGAAATTTCTCATCTTCCTAGGAGGTGGGTAACAAAATGAAAAAGTTAGTAATGTGCACACGGATATCCCCATTCTACAGTGATGTACCACTCTGCAATTTGTTTCTTCAATGAGTTTTAGTGATTTAATAAAATTATAAGTTTGCGCTGTATTTAACCAAAAGAACTCAAGCAGATTTCGGAATCAACTAGAAACGCCACAAAACTGCACACAACGTACATGAAATAAAATGGAGCAAACATTTGCAAACATCCTCTGCTGATTTCAGCTGTTTTAGGCTGGGTTCACACCGAGGCGACAATGTTTTTGCACGTTTTATGCGCATACGTCAAAGTGCGTGTTTTTGTGAGCAGATTGTAGCTCATTGAAGTTGATGAGTTCCTACTGAGTCTATGGGGCCAAAACGAGCTGTAATATACCCAAAAAAATAAAGCTCCTGTACGTTCTCCAGCGACAGGCATTTTGCTTATTGAAACAAAATGCTTTGATGTGAACAGGCTCATAGAAAAGAATAGGATTTTTTTTTAGGGCAGAAAAAGCGCTACAAAATGCTCAGTGTGAACCAGGCCAAAAATAAAGATGGCAATCACAATACAAAGACTAATAACTGCAGACATGTACCCTGCTCATGAGAGCTTACAATCTAGCAAGAGCAAACTTACTAGTTAAATACACGAGACTATGTCATCACCAAATCTAAAAATGTCCATCTAAGAACATTACAATCTAGAACACCGTGCTTCAGAATTGAAACAAAAGATGTTTGTCCGGAATGAAAAGTCGCGATGTGTTAAGATGTCAGACCACCAAAAAGTTTTGTTTTTTTTAATGGAAAATACCACTGAATGGTTTCTTGTATCCTTCAGGGTACCAAGTGCTGGGATACCTGGCACTTGTGTTAGCAGGTCGGCAGATCTGTTACAGTCTTTATTATATATTACAGCAAAAGGAACGGTAGGAGTGGGAGCACCCCTAAGGGGATGGGAACCAATCGAGGATTAGGGATGAGGCGATGGCCCCAATATATTTTTTTTGGGAGCTTAAGGAAGCAAGCAACATAGACAACCACAACAGATCACATTTGGTTGGACTGACCCTTACATTTTTAGCTCAATTATTTCCATTCCTCCAAGTCATTTAATGGCAGACATACAGATGTAAAGCTTTGTTTGAAAAAAAAAATTAAATAATGCTTCCAAGCATGTCAATTCCTTAGCACCGCCCCCTCTGCTCTTCCGGGAGTGTCTAATTACTGTCTGTGTTGGTCCAGCTCCTCCTCCCCTCACCGGCCTACATAACCTGTTTGTATAGCTCCTCTGGTAGAAGTGAAGGGGAATATTAAAGGGCTAGTTCACACCAGCCACAGTGCGTTCCAGCCCTATACTGGCCGAAACGCACTGAATCGCATTACGACTGGCTCACTTTGTTGTAGGGCGGGATGGTGCATTGAAGTGCGTGGTCCCTGCAGCCACACCTTCCGGCCGCAATGCGATCGGCCGCACAGGAACTAGTGGCGCATCAATCTCTGCGTTCCGGTCCAGTAAAAATAGTGCGTGCAGCATTTTTTCTGACCGGAATGCAGGCATTGATGTGCCTTGCGTTCCCGCGCGGCCGATCGCATTGAGGCCGGAGGGCGTGGCTGCGGTGCCATTGAGCTCAATGCACCGCAACGCCCCCTCCTGACCCACAGCAAAGTGAGCCAGCCGCAATGCGATCCAGTGTGTTCTGGCCCGGAACGCACTGTGGCTGGTGTGAACTAGCCCAAAGAGTGTCACTTGAGTGACCGCCCCGAGTCTGCTAATATCACATTTCTACATAGGGGCACCCAGCTTCCATTTCAGGGCTTTTGGACATCTACACAAGAGTGTCTACAGGTAAATGACATGCATTAAATACAATACACGCACTATTCTTAGGGGAAAAAAGTTGAAATTAAAAGTCTGATGACAGGGTCTCTTTTACTTAGAAATCTCAGAATTACCTAAGAGCAGCTTAACCATCTCCTTAGACAACTGCACTGGTGTAAAGCCATGGTAGGGTGATGGCAGTGCAAGTTTGCTGTCAAAGGGCAAAACTCTGTTCAGACTGAGCTACAGAATTGCTGTTCTCGGCTGAATATCACCTTTTGGCAGAACCACGGCAATCCTACCAAGGCTATGTACGGATAAAAGCAGCAGAAAGCGGCTCAGACCTGTTGCTAGGCGAGTATTATGAAACAGATTGGTGGTAGGGCATCCAGGTGGCTGTAAAACTGCTTAGGTTAGCAAGATTGGTTTAGGTTCCCAATAACAGCACATACATGAGTAGATTAAATATATGCTCCTATACATGGATTTCACAATGGACTACAATCTCCATACAATTTAATAAACTAAACATGAGATTGTAATCCATCCCGGGGGGGGTGCTTGGAGCAGTGACAACGGGGAACAGACATAGCCCCCCTCCAGAAGGAAGGACAGTGTCAGAGATGATTGGAGGATCTACAGCCGAGTGATACACAAATAAGATAGTTGCTCAGAGTTGAGGTACTGGAATACATTTTTACGTCACTTTTGTAATGGACCTGGTGATCCTGCCATTTCCCCCGAATATCTCTTGATTTCTGGGTGCCGGGCCAACGCCACAAATTAGAATGGTCCCTCACATGGAAGCTGTACGGCCTCATTTTTATGCATAATCTCCGGGCTTCCCCTCACTCCACATGCTCACAACTCAGACACAGGAACATACAGCTCCATCCTCCCTCCCCGTGAATCGAGTCTGAAGTGGCAACGTCAATTCCTTTGCCGATGTCACTCCCTCCGCCAAATCTCTGCACGCCGCTCCCCAGAACCAAGGGTTAGCAGTCACTCAGCTGCATATAAACTAAAAGATACATTTTATGTGGACTTAAAATAAACATAAGACAGTGAATAATGTTAGAAGTACCATTTGGGCTGGCGTTAATATGATGTCTTTACATCTACTTTAACACAGCAGTGTGTGTGTGAATAAGCCTGAAGCTCTGCAGTCCGGGGAGAGGTCATAAAGACAGCTGAATGTAGACAACTGCACAAGTCACAACACAAAAAAAAAAAAAAAAAGCAAAACAAACATAAAAGTACATTTCTTTCAGGCCGATGAACCGGAGCTCCAGAGCAGGACCTTACCTGTAACATCCCAACTATCTCCACCTTGTTAAAAAATATGAAAGAGTGGAGAGTGGACAACATGTTCTCTTCAAAGACAGAAGGGGTGGGCAATACCACGTCTTGTATATACTGCACTCTGTATGTCTGGTGGATTTTCTGTTTCAGTTCAGGGTCTGATATGGGAATCACCTCTTTAAACTTAGCAGTTTGTGTCAGAAACTCACGGTGTTTGCGCTGCACGGACAAAGAGGGGTCGAACTCCAAGCAGCCGATGATGTCCATAATGCAGTCTTCTGAAAACATGACCTCAAAGAGCGCAGTTCGGTTTAAAAGGAAGATGCCCTTGATTATTTCAAACAAGTGGTGTAATCCTTCAATGTTCTCCAGGTCTTCACACACGTGGAAAAGTTCCAGGAGTTTTTTGATGTAGCCCTCACTCTCTAGGGCCAGGGCCAGCTTCTCGCGACGGAGCGGAGACGGCAACGACGATGCCACGACTTCCGCAATCTCCTCTAGGTGGCTAAGTTCACAGGTTGGTAACTCCAGCCCTGGGGAGGACATGTCCTCGAAGCGCTCCTCTTCCGATTCGTCCACAAGGTCCTGAGTGATGTCCACCGAAGGGTCTTTCCCTTGAACCTGAAAGAAAACCGAGAAGTGTGGCCTCTGAATGACTCTGCCTGATTAAACTTTCCTTAATGCACAACTGCTAAAAAGTAAATCACATGTGAAGTGCCCACTGTCTGGCCTCATGATAGCAGTGATTATACAGCAAGTTCAGTTTTTGGGTTTGACAGAAGGACTTTTTTGCCTTTTTTCAGTCATAAGGCCTAGGAACACTCACTCCTCCAGACTGACGCATTGTATGGTGGAAGCTTATAACGTCAGTCTGGAGGAGTGGGCGTTCCTTGGCAGATTTTATTTGCATGCAGACTGCCCTAAGGAAACACCCACATGTGATGCTGAGCCTCTATGATTGAAAGAACTGACATCCAATGTATGAAAGAGACGGCTTGGGACAGCCACGCTGGGGAAGAAAGCGCTAGATGATGCTTAACGTCCTCCAACCAGGAAATGAGGCGGAGCTCTATGTGACTTGCTGCAGCTTCTAATGCACATTGTGAGAAGCTCCCAGCGTGCAGTGACACCAGAGGAAGCAATTTCAGTCCAGGAGAGGGGCCAGTACAACTCTGCAAACCTGTAGAGCAGGTCGGAGTTCTTTGTTAGCTGTATGGCCATCAACTGAAATGACATTTTTTTTAAACGTGCGTCACCCGCTGTCATTTTGCTCGCTGCCTCTATGGCACCTGGGATTTGTCCGGGAATGGCTATGCTAATACTTTCCATGTGTTATCCAATACGCCGAGCATGGTGCAAATGGAATTCACTCTTGCATCATATCAATGAAACACAGACAAGAAAAGAAGAGAAATCACGCACCTGACATATTTTCTCCCAAATCTCATCACATCCAGCTTTCTCCTGAAAACTCAGGGCCAGGTCATAGTTTTCAGCCTCTGACCACACGATTAACGTGTCCTGCAAACACAACACCAAAATATAACAATTAGCATTCACAGGAGTAAATGGACAGAAGTAGTTGTGGATGTAAAAAAGAAAACAGTAAAAAAGGTGGACCGCATTCCACAGACGGATCATTCATTTAACCCTTCACTGACATGTAGTCAACTTTCTCAGGCCCAGAATTGAAGACACAAGTCCACCCAGTTCAACCTATGGTGTTAATGTAAAGACCATATTTAATTTATGAATTTCTGCTTTATTTCACAAGCCTTTTATATTTTAAAGGAGAACTATGAGGCGGGTGCTTTTCACTCACCTCATAGTTCTAGCCGACCTGTGACAATGAGACTGTCACAGGTCAGGTCAGTAGATCGGGAGGTGAGCGAACACATACCGGCGTTCGCTCACCTCTCTATCCTGTCACGGCTCTCTGCCGTGACAGGGGAGGGGCTGGATTCCCCCCTCCGATCTGCCAGCGCTGACTGGCGGAACGGACGGGGGAGGGGGTGGGTCCAGCTGGCTCTGCCTCTAGATAGGCAGAGCCAGCTGTCACTCACGCAGCTGGGCGGATCTCGAAATCGATGTCGGGGTCCGCTCCGGCTGCGGGGTCTCAGGGTGAAGGGAGGATGCTAGTTTGTGTCCTCCCGTTACCCCCTAGAGAACTATGGGGAAAAGCCCTGACCCCATAGTTCTCCTTTAAAGCAGACCGAGCTGTCCAGCTAAAGTGATAGCAGTGGTTGGGACAAATAAATGACTGTCAGGGGGTGCTTGTACAATTTAAGCTACATTTAAAGAAATAAAAAAAAAAAAAAGGTATGGTAAAAAAATACATAGACTGATTATTGCAATAAAATGTATTAGCCAAAATGAGTACAGACACTAATTATTGCAATTCAATTTATTAACCATAGGCAATACTTTTTTTTTTTTTGCGGTACTTTGATTTCTTTTTTTTGCAGAGCTATAGATACAGGCAGCTCAGTGTACATTTCCGGCATCTGCAGGGTGTCAGGATGAATGATCGCGGCCTGGCCAATTAGGATGGCCGAAGATCCTGAAACCAGAAGAAGCCTCACAGACGTCCCATTGCTGAAGAGGTGTATAGCTCCGCTATGACAGCAGCAGCTAAGGATCTGCAATGAAGCGTGCTAAAACACAATTGCAATGGAAGTGGCTCCCCAGGAAAGAAGTTTGCTTGATCACGGAACTCCAGGAAAAGAGCGATATACACATTTGAAATGCATATATGTGTTTATTGTTTTACTTGCAAAAGAGGTTTGTAATTCCGCTTAACAAATCTTGTCATCTACACACCTTCTTTGCTACACAGCACAGCCACACGGGTATTCTGATCCAACAATGGGGCTTCCTATGGCACCTCTCTGCCTCCAGGCTACTCTTTTGATAAAATATTAGCATAATCACCTCTCTCCAATTAGCAGGCAGGTGTTCCACGAATCAGTAAAGCTGAACCAGGAAACAAAAAAGTGGTCTTTCTGAAGGTGCCCATACACTGTACGATTCTCGTACGAGAATGGCGGGAAATCCCGTGATCGTACGAGAATCGTAGAGTGTATG
>NW_017306612.1:694196-699239 GCF_000935625.1 Nanorana parkeri | reverse complement strand
CCCTCATTGCAGTCATCGCCCCTCATTGCAGTCATCGCCCCTCATTGCAGTCATCGCAAGCCCGCCCCTCATTGCAGTCATCGCAAGCCCGCCCCTCATTGCAGTCATCGCAAGTACGATCTGCCTGTCCAAGATGGGCAGATCGTATGTGTTTTTTTAAGTACTTTAAAGTGAATGGGCACCTTAATTGTGCTGAAGTACAATAGTAGACGTAAAGGCTGTAAATACATTGGCAGGTTAAATAATAATCATACTGTACTGCGTATTCAACTGTTCACCTGGCGTTCCACTTTGAGAAAACTATGCTAAGATACATGCTGGGTAGAATCAACAGTTGGGGCGAGTAACATCCTGCACTCCAGACCAGGGGTCGCCCTGCAGTTGTGGCAAAGCTACAAATCCTTTCTTGCCTCTAAGAGTCCTGCCTGTGGCTGTCAGTCTTGCACTGCCTCATGGGACTTGTAGTTCCACAACAACTTAGGGCTGAAGTTTGGACACCTCTGCTCCAGACCATCGTCAAACAAATTTTAGCCTTCCACAATAAACATTATAAATACATGCCTGTTGTTTCTGGTAAGCAGTGTTGGGATTGATTTTAGATTCCAGAAAAAAAGAGCCTGTGAATAAAAAAAAAAAGGAGCAACAGATTACCATTTTGGAGGGAATTCACTTAGAAAATACTGCAAGCGAGAAATAAATGACCCTTAAAGTTAATTGTAAAGGGAAATGGCTGAAAATGATGACTATCGATTTTGAAAATAATCGTTAGCTGCAGCTCTAGTTCATACTGCGCCCCGTTTATCAACGTGAAAATATATAAGAACCACCAGAGTAACACAGGCAGAGGTCTCCCTGAGAATGACTGGAAGGAAAGCATCTGCCCGTCCTGTAGCACCCGGACCCGCTACGGTTTCAAGTGCAACTTGCACAAAACGATTATTCCCCTTCTCTCTTCTCCCTGAAATGGGAGAAGAGAAGGTATGGATGAGCCCCTTCACATTGAGATCTTCCTTCAACTAGGAAGAGAGCCACGCGGCAGGGCAGATATTCTACTTCAAACCATGACACATAGGGCCAATGGATCAAGGCAGGACAGAGCTGCTTTTAGCTACCTCTAGGGAGCTGGAACACAAGCAACAGTATAGAGCAGCCTTTTTTCAACCTTTTAACCCCAGTGGAACCCCTAAAATAATTTTCAGGGCCCTTACCAAAACCAATTAATTGGGTCAGTTGGAAAAAATGGTGACCAGTAGGAAATATGCAACCAAAACAGCAGGACTGGACAAATCCCAGCAGCCAGGTAGCCAATGCTCCTTAAAAATTACACATTTATGAGGTTTTCTAGACTTGTTAATGAAGTTGGCTCCAAAATAAATCCTGCTGGTTCCTGGATTCCAAATTAATTTGTCCCCCTTTGTCTTATAGTAATGAGCAGAAAGCAACCCTTGCAGACAGCTAACAAGATAATAGGTGTCATGCTGCTTGTTTTGCCAGGTGATGTTGGCAATGCAACTATGGAGGGCAACACCGGATGGGGAGGTCAACCAGCCACAGATCAAGGATCCTGCATCAACCTCTGAAGGAACAACAGGGCAGCGTTTCTCAACCTTTATTCAGTCACGGCACCCTTTAAAAGTAAACAAAAATTCTAGAGGTAGCCCAGATGGAAAAAATAAATAAATAAAAAAATAAAAAAGCGGCAGATGGTCCCTCCAAAATCCATACCAAACCCTTATACTAGATATGTGTCTGGTATGGATTTTAAGGAGGGAAAACCCCGAGACACAAAAAGTGGGATTCCACCCTTCACATCAGAGTCCCCTTCGTTTACATCAGGAGCATGACTGTGTGTGAAAATTTGAGGCACTCTGGAGGAAGGAACCCCAGGGTACCAAGGCACGCTGGCTGAGCATGGCTGGTATAGTGTCCCTCATAACATTTCCCAACACTCCAAACTTCATGAGAAAAGTGACAGCTGCCATCTAGGTCATTGGTTCTCAACCTGTGGGTCGTGACCCAAAAGTGGATCACAACCCAGTGTTGAGGGGGTCACCACATGCTTTGTGCTGCGCTAGGCAAGAGGCTCCTCAGCCACCTCCTAGAGCAGCAGTGTCAGCTCTCCGGCCGCACCGCTAGATGGCGCTGCAGCACCGGCAGCAGAGGAGGATCAAAGAGAGGGGAGCGGGTGGGAGTAAGGGGAGTTGAATGCCGGCTTGACCACCAAAGAGCCCACACTGCCCACCAGAGAGCCCCCACTGGCCACCAGAGAGCCCCATTGAGCTCACGTGAGCCCACACTGGCCGCCTGAGAGCCCACACAAGTACTAGTATTGGTGCATTCCTAAATTTTACCATTGGGGGTCACCACAACCTGGCAAATGTTACCAGGGGGTCCCAGCCCTGGAAAGGTTGAGAACCATTGGGTGGCCGATAAAAGACAAAGCAACTTCTCCTTACCCTAGCATTTGTAAATGGACAATTGCTGTCAAAGCAATATAATTATTAATAAATGGAGAGACACTCATTGGCCAGTACAGTACATATTTTACCTGATTCCTAAAACAAGCCACAATGAAGAATTACTTTTAAAAAAGGTGATTCTGGTGATTTTATGGCGAGAGTCGTGCCACCGTATTAACCCTTCTATAGATTTTTTATGGCATCATCGTTATGTTACAAATGGTTAAACGTCCTTATAATGTGCCGACAGCTGGCCGCAATATGCAGTAAAGATTACTCTAAAATAAGTTGCAGATAAAAGAGGCTGTGATGTCACGGCATAATGTATGGTTTACCAAGAAACCAACATCATCCACGCATCACTGGAAAGGAGCCATGTTACCGCAAGGTACATGGGCTCCTGGCTCAGAGTAACCCTTCCCCACCGATACAACGCTGTGCAAAGTGACCGAGCCGGAACGGCACAACCTAACGGATGTACAGCCATTAGGCACCAACGAAAATCCAAACCTATCTTTCAGAAGAGGAGTGTGATAATACCGAGAGGTTGTCGCCATGACAACGGAATATAAAAATCTGTCCATGGTATTGTTATTACAATCGTCAAACTCCAAATTGCTACACTTTACCGGTGCTACAAAAACGGAATTTCCTGGCAACACAATTAACGAATTTCCCTAAATATATTTGTCAATGGATTTTTACAAAAAAAAGTATTTCACAAATTTACTCTACACATCAAACAATCTAAAATTAGTATCAGGGAAACCACAGTTGGGTGGACTGATGTATTTCTCAAGAAATATAAGGCCTGGTTCACACCTGGGTGTTTGGTAGCGCGTTCGAACGCTCTGCAAAACGCTCAAACACCGAAATCCCATTATTTCCTATGGGCATGGTTCACACCTGGGCGTATTACAGGCCGTATGAACGCGCTACAAAAACGCCCTACGCCCAAAGAAGTACAGGAGCTTCTTTGGGGCGTTTTGTCTCGCGTTTCCTTTGGGATACAGCCAAGTAGCCCTCGGAAGCAAGCGCTTGGCGCGCAGTTTTTTTTACCGCGAATCCGCGGTAAAAACACGCGTCGCGAAAAGCGCGACGAATGCACATATTCGATATGCCTAGGTGTGAACCCAGCCTAAGGTCTCGTTCACACCTAGGCGTATTGCATATGTGCGACCGTCGCGCGGTTTTTTTAACCGCGATTCGCTGTAAAAAAGTCGTGCGACCGTTTCACGTTTCCGAAGGCTACTTGGCTGTATCCCAATGGAAACGCGCAACAAAACGGCCCAAAGTAGTACATGTACCTTTTCAGGCGTGGGCCGTTTTGTAGCGCGTTAGGGACGGGCGGAAATACGCCAAGGTGGGAACGAGACCATTGAATACAATGGGATTTATATTTTTGAGCGTTTTGTAGAGCGTTGGCCGAGCGTAGAACGGGCTACAAAACGTTCAGGTGTGAACGAGGGCTAACAAGTGACGCACACCTCGGAAAGGAGGTTTTGAAACAGCACCACTCAAAAGGTGCATGTCATTCTTTGCTATACTATTGGGTGTGAATGAGCCCTAAAGATTTTCTATGAATATTTACTACAATGTCTGCCACGACCAATTATGTATATATACAGAGCCAGGCGTTTCCAAAGCATTGTCTGAATCTGTTGCATCACCTGCTTTTTATCAGGCCACTTGCATTCAGCTTTACCCAGCACTGGTTCAAGTGATATTCAAAACCTGGAGCCTATAGCCGTCTGTAGATGGGAGATAATGCTTCAGCCCATGTTCTGTTACATGTAGCTCTGCTCTCTGTGGCGGAGAGCTTCAATGACCCAACATAGAGGTATATAGCATGCCTGTCTGTGGACATTAATGTTTGGAATTAAGTACGGGAGAAGTACGGGATTGGGCCTGGTTCACACCTGGGCGTTTTACAGCGCATTCCTACGCTCTGTAAAACGCTCAACATGTGAAAACCAATGATTGCCTACGGGCATGGTGCCCACCTTGGCATTTTACAGCGCGTAGGAACGCGCTGCAAAACGCCCTACGCCCAAAGAAGTACAGGAGCTTCTTTGGGGCTTATTTGCCGCGCATATCCATTGGGATACAGCCAGGTAGCCCTCGTAAATACGCATATTCGATACGCCTGGGTGTGAACCCAGCCTAACCCTTTTTTGGCCATAGTTCTCTTTAACCCCTTCGTGACTGACGACGTAGAGTGTACGTCGCCAGCATCGGGGCTGTTTAAACAGACTCCCGGCGACTTTTTGCCGCCGGGAGTCTGTTTAAACTTGTAGAGCCGACTGTCGGCTTTACAACAGAAGCGATCCTGGCGACTTACCTGTCGCCAGATCGCTTCTGTGTCCCGAAGAAGGGGCCGCCCCCCCCCCCGGACACCCCCGCCGTGCTTCCCTAGCTCCGTTGCCCCTCCTACGGGCCCGGGACCAGCGATCTTTGTGTCCGCGGGGAGCTGGGGAGGAGGTCGACGAACTTCCGTTCATTGATCCCCCTCCCCGTTCTATGGGACCGGGAGCGATGCAGATTGCATCACTTCCGGTCCCTGGGCTGTCAGTTCTGGGCTCCT
>NW_017306612.1:690232-694185 GCF_000935625.1 Nanorana parkeri | reverse complement strand
CAACATAAAAAATTTCAACTACCACCATTTTATTCTATAGGGTCTTGGCATTCAGAAAATATATAATGTTGGGGGGTTTTACGTCATTTTCAGGCCTAAAATGTGGAATATAACATGGGTGCAAAAAATGAAAAAAGGGCCTCAGTCATGAAGGGGTTAATGAAAACGTGTGCTAAGTGGAATATGAAGGCCAATAATGCGAACCTTTTATTCTGAGAAGTATATAGTTGCCTGGCTGTCAAAATCATCCCCTTCAATGACCCTAAAAAAAGTATGAATATTAGCTGCGATGATTTCCACGTTTGCATATTTGAGGTGCACAATAAAAAGCAAAGAAGTGGGTTTACTTTAATTTCTTATATTCCCCGAGTGTATACTTAATTTTCCTTCGCTTCCTCGCTGCTCCATTCTTTTTAGGTATAGAGGAGTATGTAATTCACTTCACGGTCACAGCTTTGGACCTATCAGAGCTGTCCTATGGAGAGTACGTAGCATTGAGTAAAGCTGCCCACACACCTTACAATTTATCTGCAGATGTTCTGTGGTCAGATGGAAAAGGTGCAACAGATTCCTCCATCTACACTTAACTGTGTGGATGGAGTAATCTCCACCTGGGCCAATCTGTTGCACTTTTTCCATCTGACCACAGAAAATCTGCAAATAAATTGTAAGGTCTGTGGGCACCTTAAAGCTGGCCATACACCTATAGATTGTCTGCAGATTTTTTGGTGGTTCGATGGAAAAAGTGCAACAGATTCCTCCATCTACACCAGTGGTTCTCAACCTGGGGGTCACGACCCAAAAGTGGGTCGCAAGCCACAGTTGAGGGGGTTGCCATGTGCCTTGCTAGATAAAAGACTCCTTAGCCTCCTCTAGCGCAGCAGTGGCAGTTCTCCTAAATGGCGCCCGGAGGGGATCTGAGAGAGGGGAGCAGGCAGGAGTGCTTGATCACCAAAGAGCCACACTGGGCACCACCAGTGTCCAACTAGCTACTCGAGAGCCCGCATGGCCTCCTGAGAGCCCACACAAATACTAGTATTGGTGCACCCCCAAATTTTACCGTTGGGGGTCACCACAACTTGGCAAACGCTACCAAGGGGTCCCGGCCCTAGAGGTTGAGAACCACTGTTCTACACTAAACTGTGTGTATGGAGGGATCTCCCCACTGGCCCAAGCTTGAGCATCTTGCTAGTCGGCCCCGCTGGCTGCCAAAATACCTGAACAATGCCGGCATCCAATCAGATTTGTTCAGGTATTGCGAGAGCCAGCGGGGCCGACTAGCAAGATACTGAAGCTTAGTCCACCGGGAGATTCCTCCATCCACACAGTTTAGCGTAGATGGAGGAATCTGTTGCACTTTTTCCATCTGACCATAGAAAATTTACGGATTATCCTTAGGTGTATGGCCAGCTTAAGATACTGCAGTGACTTTTGAATTTATGGGGCTTTACTTCAGTTCCATCAGCTGACGGAAGCATCCGAACAGAGCAAGATAAGTTAATACATGCTACTGAGGTGGGTAACATTAATGTGATTGTGTTGCTTCGTCCTGCATGGGTAACGCAAAGGTTCACTTTAAAATATGGAAATTAGAGAGCCAGGCTACTAGCATTTCCTGTGAACCCAGCCTGAGATGTGACTAAAGCTCCAAATGTAAAAAAAATCCCAAAAAAGTTTAACAATTTGCTCAAAAACCGCAAATTAAGTGCCAAATAAACTATTTTTTCAGAAAATGAGTTTGTCAATATTGGGCGCAATGGGAGTGTGCAGTACTGCGGCAAGGGGGATGATGGAGGAAAGAATGACGGTTACTGTGCCTAATGAACTATGACGCTGCAACAATGGTGTACGTGAAATGCGATAAGCCGCAGTCAGATGCGCCGTGTGACACTTCACAATCTTCTACAAATGCCAATCATAATTTATCGGGTCCCGTGTGTTATAGTCGGCTTTAAATCTAGAACAATAATTGTAATGGCAATCGTCAACCAACCGCTTCAACGCACATTGATATAGATGTAAACAACGGGCTCCGTTCACACAGATGACACACCGGAATAAGGACACTCATTAAAAGGAGAACTATGGGGTTAGGGCTTTCCCCCATAGTTCTCCTAAGGGTAACGGGAGGACACAAACTAGCGTCCTCCCGTCACCCTAAGCTCAGTATATAGGGAGCCAGCTGTACCCTGCCCCGTCCGTTCCGCCAGTCAGCGCTGGAGGATCGGACAGGGGAGGGGGGAATCCCTGCAGGGAGCCGTGAGTGACGACCACGGCTCTCTGCAGGTAGATGAGCGAGAAGTGAGCGAGCGGCGGTATGCGCTCGTTCACTTCCCGATCTATTGAGCCGACGTGTGACAGTTTCATTGTCGCACGTCGGCTCGAACTATGAGGATGAGTGAAAATCACTCGCCTCATACTTCTCCTTTAAAAAAAATAACTTATGCTAAGTGAATGAGAAACACGTGACAGATATAAAATAAATGTTATCCCAATGTGACTGCAAAAGGTGGAAAAACACTTTATTTCAGCCACTTAAATGAAAACTTCCAAATCTCATTGAACTCAACTGAAAATACCTGTCACTTTTTAAAAGGAGAACTATGAGGGGGGGGGTTTCACTCATCCTCATAGTTCTAGCTTCTAGTTCAATGAGACTGTCACAGGTCGGCTCAGTAGATCGGGAAGAGAGAGAACACATACCGGCGCTCGCTCACCTCTCGATCCCGTCACAGCAGAGAGCCGTGACAGGGGAGGGGCTGGATTCCTCCCCCTCGAGCGCTGACTGGCGGAACGGACGGGGGAGGGGGCGGGTACAGCTGGCTCTGCCTCTAGATAGGCAGAGCCAGCTGTCACTCACGCAGCTGGGTGGATCCAGAAAGTAATGTCAGGATCCACCCCAGCGTCTCAGTATATAATGAGCTACAGCTGCCTATATACTGAGCTTTGGGTGACGGGAGGACGCTAGTTTGTGTCCTCCCGTTACCCTTAGAACTATGGGGAAAAGCCCTGACCCCATAGTTCTCCTTTAAACCCTCCGCCTAATGGGTAACGTCAAGCAGAGCAACAGTACGCAGAATATTTTTTTTTCAAAAAAATGACATCTCCTACCTGCTCACCGCCAGCGGCTCCAGGTCCACAGCGCTGCTTCTCTTAAACATCCAGATAGTGGAGAGCGCGCTCCTTGTGCCCTTCACATGCAGGGACAGCGTAGACTCCAGCCGCTGTCAATCGTCAGCTGGAGGGAGGAGCAGGGGAGTGGCTTTGGGGACGGATTGGAGCACAGAATCTGGTAATTGTATATTAATGAGAGGAAGCTCAGAGTGTCCCCGGTCTTCTAAGAGGACAGCCAGGGATTCCTGTCCCTATATTGTTTATTATTTTTAGGTATGCTGTGTGACTGGGAACACAAACAGAGTTTTCTTAAATTTGACTGCAAAACAAGAGGGACGTGACCCACCAATGTAACGTCTCCCAATACGGTTACTTTTAAAGGCACAATGACTGTCAAGTTTGGTAGTGCGATTATTTAGGCTCTCAACCAAACTTTCAATCCCTCAAATGGCCGGCGTCATAGCTGATCGCATGTGCAGCACCATGGCAACTGCAATCCCAATAGAGACCGAGATGGCTCCTGTCTTGGCTGTAAAGCAGGGGTAGGTGAACTCCGGCCGTGACGAAACTACCAATCCCATGATGCATCTGCCTCTGAGAGACATGCCAGTGGCTTGCAATGCCTAAAGGGATTTGTAGTTGCACCACAGCTGGAGGCCCGGAGTTTGCCTACCTACAGGTAACTGAATTCCAGCGGCATCGCAACAAACGGCGTCTTACAGTTCATTTTCTTTATAAAGCAGCCACAGCCTGAGTAGAAAAGCCCGTGCCCTGCCAGCATGCAGCAGAATTGGACCCTTGCTCTCTGTGTAGAAGCAGCGGCCTCTCTGCCGAGGTCC
>NW_017306612.1:687895-689415 GCF_000935625.1 Nanorana parkeri | reverse complement strand
GCCTCTCTGCAGAGGTCTCCCCCCCCCCCCCGCTGAGTCCTAGGGCTCTCTAATCATTTGAGTGAATGAGCTTTGCTGGATGAAGAGCTATAGGTGTGACTCAGAAGTGGCCCACGTAAGATCTCTGCAGAGGGACCACTGCTTCCACACAGAGAGTAATGATCCATCTCTGCAGCATGCTGGCGGGACGGGCTTCACTATTCAGGCTGTGGCTTCTTTTTAAAGAATAAGGCCTCATTCACACTGCTTAGTCGGCCCGTACAGATCCGTGCGGCGTGCACCCGAGCTGCACATCCGCGCGGCTGTCCGTGATTGAACGCACACAGGACCCATCCTGTCTGCATCTGAGTACGGACACCCGCACAGGTGTGCAGCTCGGGTGAGTGTACGGCCCCCGTCCACCCATAGGGAAGGACAGGCTGCTGCGTACAATCACACGCAGCACCTGTCCTTTCCTGGAACGGCCCGATACCGCCACGCACGCCGCACAGATCTGTACGGGCCGACTCTAAGCTGTGTGAATATGGCCTAAAAGCCATTTGTTTGTTTACATCACGCGCCTGCACAGTAGAGCCACATATATTACACTTATGATATCATGGATTATTGTTACAACCCAGCAAGCTATAAAAGGTGGTTAAGAAACTTTTTTTTGATCATGTGACTGTAACCTTCCAATACGATTGGATGACAATAAATAACTTTTGTGAATGATCTTTCCCTGGCGTGTCGGCTTTGTGCTTTGAGCCCCCATGCATTACATGCGTCATGTGCCTGTCAATGGGATTCTGTTCACTTTATGCAAGTTTTGCATTCCCATTGAAGTCTATGGTGATGCAACAACCAGCTTGGAGCAGGTCAAAGGTGGCTGTCAATCATTCTGGAGGATCACCAATCCCTCACACCGCCTTGTGCAATCACCAATGTGCGGACTTGTGTCGTGACACGTTATATTCCCCGGTGCAATCACCGACAATGATCCCTGTACGGTCCTGTCATAGATCAGCGCAGACACACACATATGACTGGGCCCGCTACGTCCCCCGCTGTGCGGTCACTCACCGTCGCTCTCGGCCCTCACCAGCAGCGACATGCCCTTCAACCGGTCCACATAGCCGGAGGAGACATGGCCGGTCCCCCGGTCATCCCATTGGCGGTCCTCATTCAGAGTGTAGACCTTCACCCGCCGCCGGTTTTTCTTGCATAGTGTAGCCCGTCCCCCGCCGCCGGGTTGCCGTCATCCGGGTCGCCCCCCCCGTGCAGGCCCGATCCCCGGGCTCTCCTGAAGGCCGCGGGCCGGCCCAGTCCTCGTACTCCGGGGATATGTCTCTTCAGCAGGCCGCACCGCGCAGGCCTCTCCCGAATCCCAGGCCTCGCCCGACTCTACCGCGGCCTGGACGGCGCTGCGGCAAGAAGAGGAGAAGCCCGGGACTAGCCTGAGTGTCCCGGTCTCCGCTCACTGCCCGGTGTCCCCGCCCTCTCTAGCCGGGCCTGGCCCAGAGTGTCAGTCACAGCGCCGC
>NW_017306612.1:663755-687856 GCF_000935625.1 Nanorana parkeri | reverse complement strand
CACGCAGGACCCCTCCATTCCCTCCCTCACCCCACACCCAGGACCCCTCCATTCCCTCCCTCACCCCAGGACCCCTCCCTCACCCCAGGACCCCTCCCTCACCCCAGGACCCCTCCATTCCATCCCTCACCCCAGGGCCCCTCCATTTCTTCCCTCACACACAGGACCACTGCGTAGTTTCCACCCCCCTGAGATCGCTCACACGCGGGACCCCCTCCACACTGATTGCTTACATGCACAGGACTGGGACCCCTCAGTAAAACATGAAATAGATATTAGGTGTACACGCAGTACATGTTAAACAGCTGAATCTGCGGCTGATATATAGAAGTTCGCTGACTGACCTGCGAGAGTATTTGTACTTTTGTCCATCCAGTCCCAGGATTCCAGCCGGAGTCACAGTGCTGCACACAACATGGCAGGAGACTTTATATTTCTGAGCTGCAGTTAGGAGCACTCGCAGGTCTTGTCCCTCCCCTGTATTAACATCCCATTACTGCTGTGCTGTCATGCAGGTTAGCCACACCTCTTTAAGCCACACCCAATACGCATTGCAATGTAGCCACACCCACTTTTCACCATGATGCAGTATGCGCACTGCACGTAGTGTGCAATGCCGGTACTCTCAGCCTCACCCTGCACAGAGGGGTTTTTTTTGGGCTCCTGGGACACCCACCGTTCGCGGCATCTGCTGTAAGAATTCTGACCTTCAGGAAATGTCTGTGACACCCGCTGCCACTCCAGACAGGAAGGTAATAGAGTTTAACATGTAGAAGCATTCTTAAAAGAGGCAGAAAATCTTTAATTTCTGAGTAGAGCAATTACAGAGTAAGCTTAAAGATTCTAAAACCGGGGGGCCGCATGAGAAACTGGGACCGCTGCGGAGGGCCGAGCTGATTAACGCATGGTAACCGCGTGTTACAGTGCAGCAGGTGCGTTGCCATTCATTTAAATGGCACCCCAAACACACCTGTTGGCTGCAATGTGATCCACTGCACCGCAATGCGCAGTACGCGAATTCCGTGCATTGCAGTGTGCTTGAAAAAAGTAGTGCATGCAACACAACACACATGCCGCACTGTAACGCATGATTAGTGCACTGAGCGGTACCGTTTGTTAATTGCATGGCACTGCAAAGGTGTGAATGTACCCTTTATGCCCCTTTAGTATGACCTACTAAGTACAGTATGTGGCACATACCGTTATTTGTTTAATGCAAAGGCGGGAGGTGAAGCTGAAGGAGAGGACGTAGGAGGAAGACGTCGGTATATCTGGGGGCGGGAAGACATTTGTCAGTGGTTGTTAGAACCGCTCAGCAGTCCTAGCAACCAATGACTGCAGGGGAGGAGGATGTCGGACGTCATTGGTTGCTAGGACCACCTAGCAACCAATGACTGCAGAGGAGGAGGACGCCTGACGTCATTGTTTGCTAGGACCACCCAGCGATCCTAGCAACCAATGACTGCAGAGGAGGAGGACGCCTGATGTCATTGGTTGCTAGGACCACCTAGCGATCCTAGCAACCAATGACTGCGGAGGAGGGGGACGCCTGACGTCATTGGTTGCGCGTGACAACCCAGCAATCCTAGCAACCGATGACTGCAGAGGAGGAGGACGCCTGACGTCATTGGTTGCTAGGACCACCCAGCGATCCTAGCAACCAATGACTGCAGAGGAGGAGGACGCCTGACGTCATTGGTTGCATGGACCACCCAGCGATCCTAGCAACCAATGACTGCAGAGGAGGAGGACGCCTGACGTCATTGGTTGCTAGGACCACCCAGCGATCCTAGCAACCAATGACTGCAGAGGAGGAGGACGCCTGATGTCATTGGTTGCTAGGACAACCCAGCGATCCTAGCAACCAATGACTGCAGAGGAGGAGGACGCCTGACATCATGGGTTGCTAGGACAACCCAGCGATCCTAGCAACCAATGACTGCAGAGGAGGAGGACTCCTGACGTCATTGCTTGCTAGGACGCCAGCTGTCCTAGCAACTAACAACTGAAGAGGAACGTGGTCGGGGGCACAGACCAATCGCCAACCTACGCTGGGCTATGACTTGCAGTGGCTGCGCCAGCCTTGGAGGCCAGTGCATTCCACTGTCATAAATGAGCACAGGTCAGCGATCGGTTGGTGTGCAGACCGTGGGCCAGACAGACACATACGAAGGGCTGGATGCGGGCTATAAAATGCCCAGGTCTGCTTTTGGGTCACAGGAGTAGATTCACTAAGGTACTCCTGTGACCCAATGTCAGCAGATGGCAGGCTTGTGCCCGCTATTAGCTGACCACGCCTGTGGTTTAGAAGGATTCCAACAATACTGTTGGCATCCACCCCGGCTGCCTAACTGACTTCTGGTTCTGCCTCTCTGTAGCTCCAGCCAATGCTGGAGAAGCAGAGAAGGGAGCAGGGAATCCCCGCAGGGGTCAGTGACTGACAATCACCGCTCGGAGCAGAGACCGAGAGCTGACTGATCAGCAGATGTGATCAGTCAGCTTCTGGCCTGGAACCGATGTGCGACAGCTGCAGCGTCTTACGTGCGTTCCCCCATACTTCTAAATAAACAGGTTTTGCCTGTTTTGTTGGTTCCGGCAGGGTCCAATTCACTGTAGCGTAAATCTGATTCTGACAGAGTCATCAACCCTAAGAAATGATCCGCACAGTTTCAATGGAAAATTAAGAGCTGCCAATTGTTTGTGGGCCCTCAAGAGCAGGGGCTATGCAAACTCCAGCCCTGCGGCTGAGGTGCAACTACAAAACCCAGCATGCATCTGCCTCTGGAAGTCATGCTTATGGCTGCCAGAGTCTTAATGGGATTGGTAGTTTTATCACAGCTGGAGGGCCGAAGTTTGCCAACCACCTGCTCTAGAGGGTGTCACTGAGCCAGTCCTCACCCAATCAAGAATGCTGAGGGGTGAAGTGTTTGATTTATTCTTCAGCTGACGCTCTTATAGGCCGGGTTCACACCTGGGCGTTTTACAGCGCTGATCGACGCGCTGTAAAACGCCCAGCAAGTTAAAATCCCATCATTTCCTATGGGCATGGTTCCCACCCTGGGCGTATTTCAGCGCGTAGGAACGCGCTGAAAAAACGCCCTGCGCCCAAAGAAGTACAGGAGCGTCTTTTGGGGGCGTATTTCCGCGCGTATCCATTAGGATACAGCCGGATAGCCCTCGTAAACGCGCGTTTTCGTTGACCGCAAATCATGGTAAAAAAACGCGTCCCGAAACGCGCATATTGCGAACGCCCAAGTGTGAACCCAGCCTTAATGTCGCTTACCTCAATGTTTTCGGGATGCCCAGGATTTACAGTCCAACAGCCAACATTTTATGCTCAGAACAAAATCAAGATTTGTCAGACATCAGACATGATATTGGTCTTATGTACGGCTTCCTCAGAAGGGGTAATGTGTCCTCTCCGCTTTCTGCACCCCGCAAAATAGGGGTGTTTTACTGTGGGGGTTATAGGAAAGGTGTCAGCTCTCTGCCCAGACCTACAGATGCAAGATTTTAGTCTGATAGTTTGTAGTAGGGATGTACCGATACCGGTATCGGTTCTGATACTGGTCGTTTCCACGAGATACTGAACACCGATACCAGCTTTACATTTGTTAACTGAAGCAGGTCCTGAGCTGGCTGGGGACCTCGGCAGCCTTCCTGTGCGCCGGCTGCACTTCTCCTTCCTGGGGAACCCTGCTGCCCCTGAGACCCTCTGGACCCCTTGTTATATCCCGCACAGCCCCCCTGACACCCCACACAGCTCTGCTAAGACACCTCACAGCCCACCTGAGATCTTCCACTTGAGACATCAGGCCGGCACCCCGGAGCACCACAGTGTATGTAGCTTCATGTTATTCTGCATTGCTGTGTAATGTTTTGCTGCAATTTGCAGTCTTGTATAGCTAGTGGTATTCTGCATTGCTGGGATTTGTAGTCTTCTACAGCCGGTGCCATTCTGCATTGCTGTATAAGGTATTGTATAATGGATACAATGGTATTGATGCTTCCCGAGTTTGTAGCAGACCTGAAAATGTTGGGGAAATGAGGTTGGTGCTGGTATATGTAGTCTTCTATAGCTAATGGTATTCTGCAGTTCTGTATAATGTATTACTGGGATTTGTAGTCCTCTATAGCTGATGGTATTCTGTGTTGCTGTATAATGTATTGCTGGGATTTGTAGTCCTCTATAGCTGGTGGTATTGTGCATTGATGTATAATGTATTGCTGGGATTTGTAGTCCTCTATAGCTGGTGGTATTCTGCACTGCTGTATAATGTATTGCTGGGATTTGTAGTCCTCTATAGCTGATGGTATTCTGCGTAGCTGTATAATGTATTGCTGGTATTTGTAGTCCTCTATAGCTGGTGGCATTCTGCATTGATGTATAATGTATTGCTGGGATTTGTAGTCCTCTATAGCTGGTGGTATTCTGTGTTGCTGTATAATGTATTGCTGGGATTTGTAGTCCTCTATAGCTGATGGTATTCTGCATTGCTGTATAATGTATTGCTGGGATTTGTAGTCCTCTATAGCTGGTGGTATTCTGTGTTGCTGTATAATGTATTGCTGGGATTTGTAGTCCTCTATAGCTGATGGTATTCTGCATTGCTGTATAATGTATTGCTGGGATTTGTAGTCCTCTATAGCTGATGGTATTCTGCATTGATGTATAATATATTGCTGGGATTTGTAGTCCTCTATAGCTGATGGTATTCTGTGTTGCTGTATAATGTATTGCTGGGATTTATATCCCCTCTACAGCTTGGAGTCAGAACTACCAGGGGTGCAGTGGTTGCAGCTGTGACTGGGCCCTGGCACTCCATCACTTTCCTTAAATCATTAGTCTGTGCTGTTTTAGAAAACTGTCACATGACACTTATAAAAGGTATCAGTAATTGGTATCGGCGAGTACTTGAAGAGAAGTATTGGTGCATCCCTAGTTTGTAGCTGACCTGCAAATGTTGGAGAACTGAGGTTGGTGCTGTGTGCAACACGACTTCCTCCTCCTCACCCAGAATGTGGTTCATCACACCCAATACCGTCACAATGTAAGGTCTCCTTCCTTCTCAAGTTCTAATGTTGGCTGCTAGGATGTCACTTGTGTCAATTGATGAAAATTTTCATTTTAGGTATAAAGGTGCCCATACACTGCACGATTCTCGAGGGAAATCCCGCCATCGTACGATAATCGTGCAGTGTATGGAAGGCGTGCGACCGTTTCCACTGTGCGGTCTCCCATCGAACAAGGAGGCTGGAAAACCCGCCGGGAATCGTATGATTCTCGGCGAGTTAGTGGCCTGCTGGTTCGACAACTGCCGAACGGGCCGATGTGCGCACGCGGACACAGCGCGTTTTGCAGTCATCGGAAGCCCGCCCCTCATTGCAGTCATCGCAAGCCCGGCACAGATGATGGCAAGTACGATCTGCCCGTCCAAGATGGGCAGGTCGTACGTTTTTTTTTAAGTACTTTACAACCCTCGCAAGACAAAGGTCTTGCGAGTGTTGTAAAGTGTATGGCCACCTTAATGCAGACAATGTGACCCACTCCAGCAGGAACAATACACTCTGCTCCGGATCATCTGTGTACAGGTGGCCATACACTCTACAACCATCGCAAGACTTTAGTCTTGCGATGGTTGTAAAGGGATTAAAAAAACGTACGATCTGCCTATCTTGGACAGGCAGATCGCACTCTCGATCATCGCAAGCCCGGCCCCCCTGAGGGGCGGGCTTCCGATGACCGCAATGCTGAACGGGCAGTGTACGCGTGCGCACACCTTGCCCGTTCAGCATTTATCTTCCGAGCACCGTTCTAACCAGCCGAGAATCGTACGATTCCCGGCTGGTTTTTCGAACATGCTGGTTCGACAGAAGACGTGCGACCGTACAGTAAAAACGGTCGCACGTCTCCGTTCACACTGCTCGATTATCGTACGAAAAACCGATCGCATACGATTATCGTACGATAATCGTGCAGTGTATGGGCACCTTACCTCCTTGATTACTCTCGTGAAGGGTTAGGAGTTAGGTGTGAGTAATCAGAAGGATGTTCAGCAACAGAGAGTTTCCTTTTACAAGCCGGAGCGGTGGAGAGTCTGAGATTCCGAACTCTTGAAATAATAATAAAAAAAAAAAAAGACCAATTAAGTTTCTTTTCTTACCACACTGCTGAATAATTATACGACATAACCTGTAAAATCCTGCTTGATAGAGGTGTGATGGGGGGTACATCCTTTAGTCTGTGTCAGCATTTGGCTGTCCCTGTTCAGGTGATCTTACAATTGCATGGGAAAGGTCGAGGTCATGTGACTGATGCACCAGAGACTGATCACAGCTTGATGCCACCTTCACCGACGTTATAGGTAAGGCCCAGTAATTGCTGTAAGCTTTTCATCTCAGCTTGTCAACCTTTGTCTGAAGAGCTCACCCTACTAAGGTCTCGTTCACACCTAGGCGTATTGCATATGCGCGTCTGTCGCGCGTTTTTTTTTTACCGCGATTCGCGGTAAAAAAAGTCGCGCGTTACCGAAGGCAACTTGGCTGTAGCCCAATGGAAACGCGCAACAAAACGGCCCAAAGTAGTACCTGTACCTTTTCAGGCGTGGGCCGTTTTGTAGCGCGTTAGGGACGGGCGGAAATACGCCGAGGTGGGAACGAGACCATTGAATACAATGGGATTTATATTTTTGAGCGTTTTGTAGAGCGTTCGTCGAGCGTAGAACGCGCTACAAAACGTTCAGGTGTGAACGAGGGCTAAAGGTATCTTTTTTTTATACTTTTGATAAGAGAATGTAAATTATTTTATCAATGCATTATACTATTTTGAAATGCTGTCTGTCTATCGATCCCCTGTGGGGGTAGCCACCGCACTCAACTTGTACTCTACTTGTATACATACATCCAGTGGTGTATTTTGTTTTTTTTTGCTGACCTAGTCAAAACTAAACACGGGCAGCCCCCAATCTACATTTTACCCACCCCTTCCTGTTTAAAGACATTTTGGTAACCTGTCAGTCGCTGGATACAGCAACATAGAAAATGTCACCAGCACTCCCGCACGACACGGATCCATATGTCAGTGCAAATCCATTTATTGATGCTAACAAAATACTCAGAGTAACATCAAGCGCTTTCGGGGCCACACAGGGTCCCCTTCATCAGTCTCAGAGTATTGATGATACTCTGAGTATTTTGTTAGCATCAATAAATGGATTTGCACTGACATATGGATCCGTGTCGTTCTGGAGTGCTGGTGACATTTTCTATATTGTTGTATTGATGACGGCGCCATCCGTGGTCACTGTGAGCACCCACAGTCACTGATGGGAATTCCGGTAAGGTGTGCTACAGGCCTTGGGACAGCTGGATACAGCACACACGCTGTATCCAGCCTCTCACAGGTTGCGCTATTAGCATATTGGGGAAGGCTGCTGTGCATTTTGTTTATCCTGTTAGAAGCTGGATATAGCGAGCGCATGTTTAAATAGTAACAGGCATGTGCCGTATCGCTTCTGCCACCGTCCCAGGTGGGCTGTGCGGGGTTCTGTGGTGGGCTGTGCGGGGTTCTGTGGTGGGCTGGGCAGGGTTCTGTGGTGGGCTGTGCAGGGTCCCGGGTGGGCTGTGCCGGGTCTCTTTCACTGCACAAACGTGTTGCTCCTCTTACCTCCAGGCTGAGTGTCGTCAGTATCAGCAGGGCACATTGCAGCCCCTCAGCCAACCTCTGGGACATCCCACCGTCAAATCGTTTGCTACGGCAGGTCCCAAGCCACTTGCTTCTTCTTCTCCTCCACCTCCTGTACAAAACCGGCCGGACCGCATCACACTGGGCCCCCCACCCTCCCCACCTGGTAGCTCTCTACTTAGGTGGCTGCCGTTGCCTGATTCTGTGCATCCGGTAGAGAGAGGAGGAGACATTCACCAGGCAGGATGAGGTATGCCGCCGGGTCCCCTGCTCTCTCCTGACACTGTCAGGCTCTCGGTCTGTGACCGAGTGCCTGACTTTTTTTTTTTAGAGGGGTGACACCAAAATCAGTTATTTTGGTGTCGCCCCTCCAATGGTGTCACCCGGGTGCGGGCATACGTGCACTATATGCAATCCCAGAATGCATCATTCCTAATATAAATTTTAATGAACTGTACGTGCGCATATGCTCGAAATACGCTGCCCGGATGCATCTCGGGTCCATTCTGTTTTTGTGCATCTTTACAGAGCGCAAATATATGGCTCCATACACAGCTATGTCCTCCCGTTACCCTAAGGAGAACTACCAGTATGGGGAAAAGCTCTAACCCCATAGTTCTCCTTTTAAGTGCTTGCGTGGAAAGAGAACAAGACATTTTTGATAAGGTGTTATATATTTTTTAACCAGCAGATGGCAGTGTTGCCCACGTGACAGTCAGCACAGCACAGGGCCTCTTGTAAAAGAATTACATACCTGTAATGAAAGAGGCGCCATACTTTATTGGCTGGTTTCTTCAAACGCAGTGGCGTCACAAGGGGGGTGCGGCCCGCACCCAGGTGACACCATTGCAGGGGTGATACCAAAATGACTGACAGTCATTTTGTTGTCACCCCCTCTAAAAAGTCGGGCACTCGTCATGGACCAAGAGCCAGACAGTGTCAGGAGAGAGGAGGTGACCCGGCAGCATACCTCATCCCGCCGGGTGAACGTCCCCTCCTCTCTCTGCGGGCGTCCATCACCAAGATGGTCGCCAGCAGGCGTCGATCAGATGGCCGCGCATGTGCTATGACGTCATTGCGGACACGGCGGGGTGTCACCCGGCCTCGGAATGTCCCTGTTCAAACGCCGCCTCTTCAGTGCTTGATCACCCTAGCAAATCTCCCACACTTCCAGGTGTGTGGTATTCCTGATGATGCACTCCCCCCCCCTCCTTGTTGATGCTCCCCCCTCCCTTTCTGCTGTACCGGATCAAGGGTCTGGTAAAGGATTTTGGGGGGGGCCCCACACATTTTTTTTTTTTTGCATGGGGTCCTCCCTAAAATTCCTACCATACCTAAAGGATATGGTAAGAATTGGGGGGAGGGAGGGGAGGATGGAAATGCCAGGCTTTTTTTTCCCCACATTTAACAGCATAATAAACTCCATCCAAATAGATTTGAATTGATCTGAATCAAAAACCAAAAAATGTAATATCGATCCGAATAATGAGCCAAATCGGATTTGGATCCGAAATCTGGAAGAAAAAAAATTCTGATCGATCCGAAATGAAACGAGATGAAAATTTTCAGCCTTTTCATGTCTAATAACAACCTCCTTTTCTGATGGAGGAGCTATGACTGTCGGCATCATTTTGTATCACAAGATGGCGAGAGAGGATCATAAACCACAGAACACCTTTTGCTTCATTTAAAAAAAGGGCCACATGACACTCTACCTCTGCTGTCATTTATAGTGCCTGCTATACACCTCTGCTGTCATTTATAGTGCCTGCTATACACCCCTGCTGTCATTTTATAGTGACTGCTATACACCCCTGCTGTCATTTATAGTGCCTGCTATACACACCTGCTGCCAATGTGAAATGTTCATTTATAATACACTTTTTTGTTTTTTAATTATTATTATTATTTTAGGTGTATAGATAAGCTTATAAAATATCAAGCAGCGTACAGCTCTGCAAACAGTACACCATCTTGCATGTTTTAAACAGCGGGTCAGAAATGGCAGCCCCCGTATTTCTGGCCTGACTCGGTATGCTTCAAGTTCCATAAGTTCACCGTACAATGTTCTTTCCAGTGGATATAAAGGCCGTGTTTACTCCCAGTGTTGACACTGTCAGGGAAGTGCCCTCGGGTGAACCTCGTCGTCGTCTCGTTTGGGTCACATGGAGCCCGGCGGAATCAAACTGGTTAATTTTGTATGCCGACGTTTAAAGGGCATCTGAAGCCCGTGGCTGGATCCTGGCATAAGGTCACTCGGTGTAAGTTACTGTACAGGTAACCAAACTCTGCTGGCATTCAGCGGCATGAAGTCGCTGAGCAGGAAATCCTGGCTACATTCATTTGGTTTCTGACAATGCCAGGAGAAATTAGGAAGAAAAAACAGAAAAGCTTTCTACGACTGCTCAGCGCTCCTGAAGGAATACGTCTAGCTGTATAGTAGAAACCAAAACAAAAAAAGAATCATGGTGGAATATCTGACAACAGTGTCGGGGTTTCCATGCTGTCTAACGCATCCAGCACCTGTCACACCTCGTAATGTAATCTTACCGGCGTTCGCTCACCTCTCGATCCTGTCACTGCTCTCTGCCGTGACAGGGGAGGGGCTGGATTCCCCCCTCCCCGCTCCGATCCTCCAGCGCTGACTGGCGGAACGGACAGGGGAGGGGGCGGGTACAGCTGCCTCTGCGCTCTCAGTATATAGTGAGCTAAAGCAAAAAATGGCTTTACACATGTAGGCAGACTTCCGGCTGCTGCATGCCATATGTGCGTATGTCCTGGTCTTCCAATTTTAATTTTGAGGATGAATTGCTCCACCGTACCTTCAGCTACGGAGGTCAGTGAGCGTTGGTTTGCAGGCTCATTTACTGCTCTTGAAAAATATATGATATGGATCTAGTGATGCGACATTGAGTTCTCACTGAAAGGTAAATTCATCTTACGTTCAATGCAGATATCCCTGGCAAGTGAGAGGTTTACTTTAAGAGCACCTATGTTTTCCATATCTTTGTTTTCTCCGAAACATTTTTCATCCTGTTCGCTGAACAATAATCCAAGCGACAAAGAGATGGTTTAGGATAAGGTCAAGCAAAACAAATGACAAACGCACTCAATTTGTCACAAACTATACAGCAAGGTGCACACGAAATGGGCTTCAAACAGTAGACAGTAGAAAGGCATCATGGCACACTCACAAACCAGCATGTAAAGAAACTTGTCTCACCACAAAGGTTAATAACAGAGGTTTGGATACACGTCTTCTGCAGAAAATGTGAAAGCCGCACTGCCGCGCCAAGGCACCTCTTATAGTGCGGTCCTAACTCTAAACTATGAGAGTCTCCATCTTGGAGCACATGGGGGCAGAAGATTTCAAATTGGGTGCAGGTTTGTCAGGAGGAATAACACAATGCTTCTGTGGCACTCGGCACACCTTGCTTTGTCGTCGACTCATTTTCCTCTGCAGTTCGGGAAATTGTTACAGGTGAAAGAGTCGGCTAATGATTAATTTCTTATGCAGGCAATGCCGAGTGTTTACATCTCTCACCCTAATGTATGTTTAAGATACTTTGTCTATCTTTGGAAATCCATGAGAAAAGAGAATGTCTGCACTCCTGACGCTGACCATGTTTGCATAACTCGGTGCACAGTACAACTTGCTGCAGTGCGGTACCAACTGGATCTCCTTATTAAAAGTGCTTTTCATAAAAACCGTGGTGTCCCAAAACAACCGGCCGCTCTCATCCTGCAGACCATTGTGACATAATGTAGAGAGTTATTCAGTTCTATGGTTATAGATTAGGGTGGCTGTGGTAGTCGTTGCTGCAGCGGTTGTGTTTGCTGATGTGGTGCAGTGCCACTTACCTGTAACCATCAAATAATTCCCTATGGAGTGCGGACTGGTCAGTACTGATTCTGTACCAGAGGTGCCAGTGTCTGTATCCATTCTTATGGTGTGGGGGACTGCTCGATACTGGTTCCGTACCAGAGGTGCCAGTGTCTGTATCCATTCTTATGGAGTGCGGACTGCTCAGTACTGGTTCTGTACCAGAGGTGCCAGTGTCTGTATCCATTCTTATGGAGTGGGGACTGCTCCGTACTGGTTCTGTACCAGAGGTGCCAGTGTCTGTATCCATTCTTATGGAGTGCGGACTGCTCAGTACTGGTTCCGTACCAGAGGAGCCAGTGTCTGTATCCATTCTTATGGTGTGTGGGACGGGTCAGTACTGATTCTGTGCCAGTGTCTGTATCCATTCTTATGGTGTGGGGGACTGCTCAGTACTAATTCTGTACCAGAGGTGCCGGTGTCTGTATCCATTCTTATGGTGTGCGGACTGCTCCGTACTGATTCTGTACCAGAGGTGCCGGTGTCTGTATCCATTCTTATGGTGTGGGGGACTGCTCAGTACTAATTCTGTACCAGAGGTGCCGGTGTCTGTATCCATTCTTATGGTGTGCAGGGACTGCTCAGTATGGCTTCTCTTGTGTATACCAGGAATAATTCTTAGTATCTATCCTTCTAGTATTCTATCCTTCCTCTTTGTATACAGACTTTGCACAATAGCAATCCTCTTGATCAGTGGCGTTAACCCCTACCAGACTTCAATCTGTACATTTATTGTTCCCCAGCATGATACCCTGTTCCTGGAATAGTTTAATAAATGTCCTGTCTTTGAGAGCCACCAATAGACTGCCACTGACAGCTCTGGTCTCCATTGATCCTCGGGAACCAATCAGTGTGGTTCTTAATCATGTGATTACTATGTCCGTTATAACACAGTGATCATCTGGAGTCTGAAGACTTTCTTGATGAAATAAGCCCTCATCGTGCAGAGGCCACTGCAGCCACAAGGTGGCAGTGTTCATCTGTCTAATACTGTCGTTTTCAGATACAATTACAGTATTGGAAAAAAAAACCCAGCAGGGTTCATTCGGAGTATTCGTATTCTTTATGTATGGGCACTGCACACTACCGCAGTATAATATTCAGTAATTGTAATCTGTACGTGTGGACACTGCAATGTTGTGATATAGCTGACGTTATAAATTCCAGGATGGTTTTGGATTCTCCTTTTTTTTTTTATTAAACTTAAATGTGAAGTAAATTGTCTTTATAATTTGGAGTCCGTCTAATGTCGTCTCAGTTTATGATCAGCGGAGTGCAGCGCTCATGGCCCAGGTTACAGTAACCTTGCTCTTATATTGTTTCTGTGGAAGGCAGGGCTGGTTCGCTTCTGCGGGTGATCTGTGCCAGCAAAGTCCATAACAGAAGGTACATACACACCCAAGCCTGCCATCGGGAATGAGTGCTTACCTAGGGCATCACTTTTATTTCTGAAGAAGCCTGGGGGGGGCGGGGGGGGGAGTAGATTGGGTCCACAATTATACTTTTGCTGGCAATACACAAAAGAATTGCGGTTATTTGTTTGTAGAGAGCAACTTCAACTAAACGGAGTTCACATTGGGTGGGCTGAGTCTCTACTGCTGCCTGGGGCCATGATGAGGATAATCTAATGCACTTATGTGATGCTGTAGCTTTAATAAGGTATAGAACTGAAAATGTAGCGACCAGCTTTGCCTCATAGACCGTCCGTTTACTTTGTGGTAGGTTGAGGCTTCCTCTGGGCTCCCTCCTGCTGCAGTAGAGCCAAAGCAGGGAGCAGGATGTGTGTGCACAATGACGCACAGATTGCCTCTGCATGAGCAGCCAGTCACTACCTTTCACCTGTATACAGATTCACCATACTGCTGATTCAGTCCAAAAAAAAAATTAATTGAACCGTGCTAAAAACTTTTTTTTAATTTGTCACCAGAACAGGAACAGAGGGGAAATCTTCCAACAAGGATATCTGTTCTGGGGACAGCTGTCTGAATGGCGAGTTCCCCTCACTTTGTAGAGATTTCTTTCTACTTCCTGTGCAATCTGGATGGGAAATCTACCCAGCGGATCCCAGATAGGGATTTTAATCCATTTTCCGCTCTATTCAAAACTTTAAAAAGTGTGTGAATAGCCAAAACTTGTTTTATATTTAAGTGACGCTAAACTCATGAGTTAATACTTTAAGGAGAACTATGGGGTTAAGGCTTTTCCCCATAGTTCTCCTTAGGGTAACGGGAGGAAACAAACTAGCGTCCTCCCGTCACCCTAAGCTCAGTATATAGGGAGCTACAGCTCGCGGTATAATGAGACGCCGCAGCTGAAGCGGATCCCGACAATTGTGCCGGGATTCGCCCAGCTGCGTGAGTGACAGCTGGCTCTGCCTATCTAGAGGCAGAGCCAGCCATACCCGCCCCCTCCCCATCTGTTCCGCCAATCAGCGCTGGCGGATCGGAGCGGGGAGAGGGGAATCCAGCCCCACCCCTGCCACGGCAGAGAGCCGTGACAGGATCGAGAGGTGAGCGAACGCCGGTATGTGTTCGCTCACCTCCCGATCTACTGAGCTGACCTGTGACAGTCTCATTGTCACAGGTCGGCTAGAACTATGAGGGGAGTGAAAAGCCCCCCCCCCCCCCCTCATAGTTCTCCTTTAAAAATACATTGAAGTCCCTTAATAATTAACAACAATGTATCTTATTTGTATCGCTCGGCTGTAGATCCTCCAATCATCTCTGACACTGTCCTTCCTTCTAGAGGGGGGGCTACGTCTGTTCCCCATGGTCACTGTGTGTGTTGTAAAGTAGTCACTGCTCCAAGCTCGCTCCCGGGATGGACTACAATCTCAATACAAATTAGTAAACTAAACATGAGATTGTAGTCCATCCCAGGGGCGGAGCTTGGAGCGGTGACTACTTTACAACAGGGAACATGGGGAACAGATGTAGCCCCCCTCCAGAAGTAAGGACAGTGTCGGCACCAATTCAGAGATGATTGGAGGGTCTACAGCCGAGTGATACACAAATAAGATACATTGTTGGTAATAGTTAAAGGACTTGATGCATTTTTATGATTTAACTCCGCAGTTTAGTGTCACTTTAAGATGCATTGAGGGGAGTGAAACAAGCAATACTTGATCTCCAGGTTTAGGTCCACTGGGGAAAAGATTGCCCTGCATGGGCAAAGAGCAGGTTTACAATAAAGAGGTATTATAGGGAGAGTGAAATGCACTCATTCCCATAAATAGAGCCGACGTGTGACACTGAAGCTGTCATCCGTCGGCTCTCACTGCTCCCTGCAGGAATTCTCCCCGTGGCAGAGCGACCTGTCAATCAAGTGTATATTGTTGGGATCTGTAACGGCTGCAGCACGGCTCTGCGTTGTCAGCATATAGCAGGCAATAGCCCGCTGTATGGTGAGTTTGGGTCACAGGAGGACATGAGTAGTAGTTTTTTGTTTGTTTTTTTAATTAAAGTGTATGTAAGGCCAAAGCATTTTTTTTTTCTGTAGTTGTGACTAGAAACTGCATCGCAGGTAGAAAAAAGAAAAGAACTCTCCGTGTGCAGCTGAAATGGTGTCCTATAATAGGGCGTCTGCTGGACAGAAGATGCATCGGCACACATCACTCCGGACACATGCCGCCAGGGTGATAGATCTACGACGGGTCCCCTTTTAACAGCTGATTTGTGTAAACTCACACACGTGTACCAGGAACCATTTAGCATTCCATACAGGATATTATATCATCGGTGTTATCCCAGTCAGCCCTGCACAGTCCTGCCAACACAAACAGAAGTAGTAAGAATGCAAGTGAAAGCTAAATCTTGCAGGATGACAATCGAGTGGCCTCCATGTTGCTGCTGCTTGTCATAAGTCAGCCGCATTACTGTATTCCTGCAATTTATTCCCATTGGTCGCTTTTACCCATACTGCCTCCATGCGGCTGTGCAGGTCTTTGAATGAAAGGATATTTGTACTCTGTAGGATACATTTGAATTATCTTCTTATCACAGATCAATGTTTCTCAACTTTGTTAAAGGAGAACTATGAGATGAGTGATTTCCACTCACCTCATAGTTCTAGCCGACCTGTGACCATGAGACTGTCACAGGTCGGCTCAGTAGATCGGGAGGTGAGCGAACACATACCGGCGTTCGCTCACCTCTCGATCCTGTCACCCCCTGTCCCTGTCTGCCGTGACAGGGGGAGGGGCTGGATTCCCCTTGCTCCGATCCGCCAGCGCTGACTGGCGGAACGGACGGGGGAGCGGGCGGGTACAGCTGGCTCTACCCTATAGATAGGCAGAGCCAGCTGTCACTCACGCAGCTGGGCGGATCCCGACGTCCAGGTCGGGATCGGCTGCGGCGTCTCAGTATACCGCGAGCTACGCGGTATACTGAGCTGAGGGTGACGGGAGGAAGCTAGTTTGTGTCCTCCCATTACCCTAAGGAGAACTATTGGGAAAAACACTGACCCCATAGTTCTCCTTTAAGGTATATGTACCCATTTGCAATGCACCCTGTTGAAGGTCCCTATACTTGAAGGACCATGAGCTGTGTTGAGGGGTTACAGGTACCCCGCAGCTGTGTATAAATGGTTTCAAAGTAACCCATAATGCTTTTTTTTTAATAACTACAACATTAGATTAGGTGTTGAATGATTAAAGTGTACCTCCAGACACATTTTCAATTTAGTTTTGGTTGATGGATTTAAACCATTGTTGGCTTTTTATTACTTTTTGAGGCTTCTGTGGGGAGATTTTCTATCACCTTCTGGCCCCAGTGACAATGTGGCTCCCCAGACAGGAAGTGAGGGAAAATCTCTAATAAGGGACATGGAATAAAAAGCTGTCAGGGGCTCTTCCCTCTTGTTATAAAAAAAAGTGCTTTATTTTTGTTTGTGTCCTTTTCGGAGATTTTCTCTCTCACTTCCTTTCCTTCGGGACAGGAAGTGATTGGAACTCCCACCAACGAAGCCACAGAAAGCAGTTAAAACTCACTTTTGTTCTAAACCGTCTCATGCTATTCAAAACTTTTCTTTAAAAAAAAAGTGCCCTTTAAATGTATTTGCTTAATTTTTTTTTTTACAAGTGACTAAAATCTGAATTATCAGTGATAGAATTTACTTAATTTTACATTCAGATTTGCACCTTAATGCGGACCTTTAACCCCTTTGACACAAAATCGCATCGGCATACAGCTCTGCATGCTGCTATGAAATCATCTTGCATGCATTAGCTAAATAAACACATTTTTATTTGACTTACACTTCCTGGTCCTCTATGGCATGAATGATGTCATCGTGCCCAAGCATTGCATCCTGGGAAGATTACATCAGCAGGTTGAACTCGATGGACATGTGTCTTTTTTTTTCAACCTGACTAACTACGTAGCAGAGCATTGCGGGGAAATCTCATCTGTAATCTCACGAGATCTCAGGGAAAGGCATTTTCCTACCCTGAGATGATGTGCATGGTCACATGTGCCAGAGTTCCAGGAAGTAAAAAGAGATCTAGTAACCTGCCCTTAGTTAACATGGCCACAGAAGACTGGGGAAGAAAAGAGAAATATGCAAAGAATACAAAGCCGGACATTATCTAGAAGTATCTGTTTGTAGATTGTCATCACTAAACATTTCTAAAGGTGCCTTCGTTGTTATATTGAAGATATGGGTGAAGTTCCTTACAAGGCAGTCTGCTGCAAAACAGAAGTTCTCCCCTAGCATGAGAAGGATTTAAAAGGAAGAGCAGCAAAGAGAAGGGAAACAACCATGGATTACAGTAAGGCGCACATTACAGTATTGGTTTATGTTAAAAAAATCTGAGGGTTTAATGTCACTTTAAGGCTCACATATCACTTACTGAGAACACGTGAAATCTTACTTGTCAATGTTTGTTACTCTATAGATTTTGTAAGTTTGTATTTGTTCATGGTGGTTTCTGTATTTTCTGATTAGATACACAGCCTCTGCTTTCCTGATCCTCTCCTAACATGCAAGTCTGTCCGCCCTGCCGAGATACGGGCCATTAGATAAAGGTAAGGGGCTTTTGCCTTTTCATATTCCAAAGTATTATTGATTTTGTAAACTTGTAAATAAGTACATTTGTGTGTGTGTGTGTGTGTGTGTGTGTGTGTGTGTGTGTGTGTGTATATTATTATATATATTTTTATTTTTTTTCTTGCATTCCTCCTGAAATTTTCTACTCTCTGTAGCAGCATATGAGGCCGTCCTGGGTTGGGCCAGCTGTATAGGTGAAGGGCCTTAGACGGTTGCACTGATGTCTTTTGGTGCAAACACAGAGTAACTGTTGAGGAAGTCTGAACAATGCCCCGCCAGATTATTTGTAGATTGGAATTGGCGGTCAAATTTATCTTTTGAATATTTACTAAGTTGCAGCGTACATATAAGCGGCACCATCACTACATGTTTCTGCCTTTCTGCTGTACTGGTTTTGGAAATGTGGCGTAGAAGATTGTTTTGGAAACGGCTACTGTCCTTTTAAAATGAGTGGGGGCGCTTCTATTCCATTTGATCCAGCTCAAGCAATAAAAATGTGACCTGGGTTCTAACCCCTTTTGCTATATCCAAAACCTAAAAACAAAGGTTTGGCTGATACAATATACTTGCCTGTCTCTGGCTCGTCCCCCGGCCCAGAGCCCCTCTGTGCCCCCCGTTTTTCCCTCCGTCCCTCAGGCCCGGCAGAGAGCCCTCCTGTCCCCGGTACGACACTTCAGTCTGGACACAGGATAACACGGGTTAAATGTTTATGGAAATGCCTATTAGTGACAATGTGAATAAATGTTAATAAATAGACAGATGTGTTATCCACTTTTTATTTTGGAGGGAATAAAACCCAAAATATTGAGTTTTTCTATATTGTAGCACATACTACTAAATGTTATGTTATACGGTACAGTTTTTTAAAAATACTACACCAATTTATTTTTCTAGCTAATGTGGACCTCTGACTTTTTTTTTTTTTTTTTAAACTGACTCTTCTATTTTTGAATGACTAAAAACATAGAGGTGATCAACATTCTAGATAACCTACAACCTGAATTTGGGAGGTACATCAACCTGTTTCGTGGATCAATCAACTTACCTGTATGACTTTGTGTCATGAGCGCCGCTGGTGTATGTCATATGTTTTAAAGCGCATGTCTGGGTGAAATCAGAACAAATATATTCAGTATATCTCTGCACTACATGCTGATATACAGAACACCTCAGCCTCTCCTCATTTCTATAACACCTGCAGAATCAGCTTGTCCCCTGAGCACTGGCCCTGATATCCTGTTTTAGGGGGGCTCCTTTCCCTTGCAGGGTCCTATTGAGCCGTCCTTGTGTGTGCTAGTAAACTGTGTGAAACACACAGACACAGCAAAGCACGTCATTCCCCTCCTCCATCCCTACTTCCTTCTCCGTGGTAGTAGATGGACAGCTGCTGGAGATTGTGCTTTCCATTGTAATCTTGTGCTGAACAGGAAGTTCATGGAAGCAGAGCTGAGAGAGTTGGAGCTCTTCTAAGAACAAAAAAATACTTTTCTGGACAATGTATAGCTTTTTTAAAATCTGGATTCATTATTGAAAACTAGTTTTGAGAGTTTTTTTTAAACTATTTTAAGAAGCAGGGGGTGGCGGCTGGGGACGTTCCTCTAACGAGCTCCTCCTTCTGCTGCAGGGAACCCTTTCACATCCAGACAGGCAGTTAAGTGCAGTGAGAGGAGGAGGTTGCCGGGGGAACTTATACCGCTAGATGTTTGAATGAGAGTAATAAGGTAATTTCTGATTTTATACGCAGCCTCTCAACCAAAAACATAAAGCTGTAATGCAGCACGGAGCTCACTTTAAATGATGAGGAACTAAAACAAGAAATGAAGAATTAACGTTAAATTAATCATTTTGTCAAAATGTCTCGTTGTAAGATGAAGTAACCCGCAGCTTTGCCACTGCCAGGAGATAAATCCATAGAAGAGATGCTGTGAATGTGTCCCAAACCAAGGTGACCCTGCAAAAGGTCTCCTGGCACAGCGGGTTCCACCCCGGCGTTCTTGTATCCAGTTCTCGCTCTGATGCCCCCCCGGGGCCGCGACCTTGCTTACAGTCCCCGGAGGGGCAGACGGTCCATTACTAAAGTCTTGACTTTGTCCCGTTCCCTAACTGGAGAGGTTGAGTTTATGCCATATAGTGACCACCTTCTCTGGGTGGCTGATGGTGTCAGTCCATTGATCCGCTGCTCCACTGCTATTGCTGTCACTGCTGATCCACACCTGAGGATAAGCAGAACCAAGTAGAACTCGTTATATCCGCTCTCCAATAATCAGTAAATCACACAGACTGCTGCATATGTATCAATATAATATATATATATATAATATTACACAATATTCTTTATAAAGATACAAAGTAACCGCGCTCACTACTTAAAAGGGATTTTTTTCAAGTGAGCTTTGATTGCAAACAAGTCTACTATGTATTCCTATTACAATGCTGATGTTATAACAGGCGAGGATGTGCTGGGACTTTACAACTCCTTTAAAGTAACCCTGTTTTCACTTTAAAAGTGGTAAACCTGCCTCAGTAGTGGTCACCTGGTACCTAGTGGTTCCTATGCGTTTGCATGCTCTGTATATTGTGCTCCAGCACCTGTAGAGGGCAGTAATCTCATATGCAAATGGAAACTTCAGGAACTAAAATTGACATTAAAGAGACCCTGTCACCTGCCCGAGCGGTTACCTGCCCAGGCACAGTGAAAGTGCCGCCTGATAGCGCATGCACCAGCAAGGTATACTCCCCCCATCTGTGCTCCTTTGCCACTTCCCCGGTCTGTCTGTACACTTGCTCTGTTGATCTAATGGTAAACCTGCCTCAGTAGTGGTCACCTGGTACCTAGTGGTTCCTATGCGTTTGCATGCTCTGTATATTGTGCTCCAGCACCTGTAGAGGGCAGTCTATTGCCCTCTATCTGGTACCTAGTGGTTCCTATGCGTTTGCATGCTCTGTATATTGTGCTCCAGCACCTGTAGAGGCCAGGTCTGTCTGTACACTTGCTCTGTGGATCTAATAGATCAGGGCTTTTAGGTAGGGGAGAGCCTGTGACCTCCCCAATATGGCAGTGCTCAGGCCTGGGCACCCCACCTTATGTGGGGAAGGGGAGCTTACTCCAGCAAGGAGGCTGCAAGGGAGCACATTTGGGTGAGTATACCTTGCTGGAAGGTTGGTCTATCAGGAAGCACCCTGATTATGTACGTGATGGTGTTTCTTTAAGCTCCACCTCTTCCTGTGCCTCCGGTTGGGCAACTTCATGGACCAGTAGGTGAAGGAGACAGAGCCAAGCACAACATCATTTTCTGACATGGCTATAGTCGTATCAGAAGATCTGGTCTTTTAGAACAGTATTCCCGCTATGCAGGGATCCCTAATTGCCTCCTTGCCATCCTTAAGTGCTCAACCATACCTAATGCATGCAATATCCAATGCAAATGTAACATGTTTTATGTACTGGGTGTTGAGGGTGGGAGGTATCTAAGCAGTAGGGAAGAGCAGAGAGAGAACCTTAGTCTGGTGATGCACTTTCATACTCCAATAGGTAGGCTGTAGGGGAGGTGACACAGGAGGCTGCAGAATCCAAATAGCGGTGTCACCTTCAGTCTATACAGCGTGGCAGGGGGTGTGTTAATAATGGAAGATTGTTCTAAATATTTTCATGAAACGGCCCACATATATTTATTTCAGCTAGTTTGCTGTTTTTGGCCACTTTCACTTCTGCTTGGAGGTTTCTGCCTCCCAGGATGAGCTCGCACGTGTTCTTCCCTACAAGTGATGTTATATGATTTGCAGCAGGATGTAGGTGCAATTCCTGAATGATGGGCTCATAAAGGGGCTCTCCGCAGATGTTTCCACCACAGGCGCACCTGCATGTCTCCCGCCGTCCCATGCTGATTAACTTTCCCTGCGTTCTGTAGAGAATCTGGCCGCCTCTCAAGACAAGAGGAGGGAGAGGGCGAGCACACCAGCCTCGTCTGCCGGATTGAATGCGTTACACAGAGGGCCCAGTGTTTGGGACGCTGAAAAGCGGCTCTGTTACTGAGCCCAGAGTACAAAACACAAGATTACCCCTCTCATATTGTCCTCTGGCTGTCTCTGTATTCCAAATTACACACTGTCCTCCGCTGGATCCAGTCCCAGAGACTCGAATTACACCAATATGTGAATTCCCAGGAGCAGATGTATATCAGGAATACAGTAATCGGCCTTCAGTAAGCCCATGTAGAGGATTTTCTGTGGTGGCTGAAGAATCTTATTTATTAAAATCTGGTGCAAGTGTCTAACAAAAAAACAAAGAGCTTTGTACAGTGAGATGTTCTGCAGCGGGGAAGAGCTAATAGTTTTAAAGTGACACTAAATTTACAAGTTAAATCTTAAAAATACATTAATTTCTTAACTCTGAACAACAATGTATCTTATTTGTGTATCACTCGGCTGTAGATCCTCCAATCATCTCTGACACTGTCCTTCCTTCTGGGGGGGGAGGGGCTACTTTTTTTTCCCCCATGGTCCATGTGTGTGTTGTAAAGTAGTCACCGCTCCAAGCTCCCTCCCGGGATGGACTACAGTCCCAATACAAATGAGTAAACTAAACCTGAGATTGTAGTCCATCCCGGGAGTGAGCTTGGAGCGGTGACTACTTTACAACACACACATGGACCATGGGGGAAAAAAAAGTAGCCCCTCCCCCCCCAGAAGGAAGGACAGTCCCCCCTCCAGAAGGTCATTCCTGGAGTTACACTTTAAATGTTAGCGGTGCCACATTTTGATATTCCTCTTGACAAGTTGCTAAAAAAAAACGTTTGGAGGGGAATGAAAGTAGCAAAATGTGAAGGAAATACACCAATAAAAATCCACTCTGGTGAATATTTTCAAAGCTCCCATCAATTTGGATTTCAACTTTTAAATCTGCAGACTTTTCGGACCCGAATGCTCGCAAATTTTAAAACTCAATACCAGTTTGCTATATGATCCATTCGTGCGTCAGCGCTCGCACACGAAGTCACCTCCGTTCAGTATCCTTTGCATCCCTTTACAATGCCTCCGTTTCCCTGATGTTGTATCCGGTGTCGTGTTATTGTCACCGGTGTAAACCAATCTTCAGTGTTACACCGATAATTTAACCTTAACGTGTATTTAAGTGGCACAATGGATGAATGGGTTACATTTAAGAGGGTGAAAGCCGCATCTGCCCCTCCTGTAATTTATACAAGTGACATTACCTTCTCCTGGAAAAAAATCTTTCTTTTCAGGAGAAATGTAAAACAATCTTCTTGGTTCTATAGCTGAGCGCTTTGTGCATGTCTCATGAAAGAAAGTTTTGTTGCTGGAGAGGGAAGAGAGAAATTCTGTGCACTTGTTTTTCTATTAAATGCAAAGCAAATACAACCTCCTTGCCAGAATCAGGATGACGAACATGGGTGACATTTGCTATTGAGAGTGTTCTACTAATAGCGACGGCGATTGCCAGAGATTAATGGCTAGCAGTCGAAAAACATGCAGTTGCATGTGGTAACAAATGATGGCACCACCAAATAGGACACTGTGATATTATTAGTGATTAAACACTATTACATGCTGCACTCCATTGCATGAATGTAGAGTGATAGCTAGCGGCTAATCACTGGGTGATCATGGGCAATGGTTGTTCTAGCCCCGCAATGCTATTGCATTCTGACCGATGCCTCGGAATACCTAAACGGTGACTACATAGGGTTGCCACCTGTCCAGGATTCACCCGGACAGTCCGGGTTTTGAATGCTGTGTCCGGGTTTCATGGCAGCTGAAACCCGGACACATGATGTCAGGCAGACAGGGGCAACCAAAATTAAGATAGGGGCTACTGGCCCCCCACTGAAAAATGGTCTCAACTGTGATATTTAGATATGAATGGGTGGAGCTATTTACATCTGAATAAGGCGCGACTCATTCTCCCCCAAAAAAATTCCGTGCGTCGCTAGAGTGTTCAGCGTCGCTGGAAGAAAAGGTGACAACCCTATGACTACAGCTGATTTGCAGTAACTGTTCAGCTAAGAATTTCGTACTAGATAATTCGGCCATCGGGGCCAGACACCAGTCAAATGTGGCCGCGTTCTGTTGACTGAGATCTGTGCAGTGTATGGCCAGCTTTAGGGTGAGCTACTTGCAGGAGGCTCTATAGTCCACATGTGTCAAACTCAAGGCCCAGGGGCCGAATCCGGCCCACCAGGCCATTTCTAGACTTCTACTTTCAGATCTAGGTATTAAAGGAGAACTATGGGGTCAGTGTTTTTCCCCATAGTTCTCCTTAGGGTAACGGGAGGACACAAACTAGTGTCCTCCCGTTACCATAAGCTCAGTATATAGGGAGATACAGCTCGCGGTATACTGAGAGGCCGCAGCCGATCCCGACCTGGACGTCGGGATCCGCCCAGCTGCGTGAGGGACAGCTGGCTCTGCCTATCTATAGGCAGAGCCAGCTGTACCCTCCCCCGTCCGTTCTGCCAGTCAGCGCTGGCA
>NW_017306612.1:653549-662780 GCF_000935625.1 Nanorana parkeri | reverse complement strand
CTGTCACGGCAGAGAGCCGTGACAGGATCGAGAGGTGAGCGAACCCGGTATGTGTTCGCTCACCTCCCGATCTACTGAGCCGACCTGTGACAGTCTCATTGTCACAGGTCGGCTAGAACTATGAGGTGAGTGGAAATCACTCATCTAAGACCCCGTTCACATTGAGCGATTTATCGCGCGGTAATTTACCGCGCGATATCGCTCTCCAATGCTTCTCAATGGGGCAAAAGGTCCTGCTGTCGAGGGTCGTGTGTATACTGAGACGCCGCAGCCGGAGCGGATCACGACTTAGCTGACGGGATCCGCCCAGCTGCGTGAGTGACTGTACCCGCCCCCTCCCCCGTCCGTTCTGCCAGTCAGCGCTGGAGGATCGGAGCGGGGAGGGGGGAATCCAGCCCCTCCCCTGTCATGGCAGAGAGCAGTTACAGGATCGAGAGGTGAGCGAACGTCGGTATGTGTTCTCTCACCTCCCAATCTACTGAGCCGACCTGTGACAGTCTCACTGTCCCAGGTTGGCTAGAACTATGAGGTGAGTGAAAAGCACCCCCTCATAGTTCTCCTTTAAGTTATTACTAAAACCAGTGATAATCGAATGCAGAGGCAATTATGATAAACATTAGATACATTTATATAGTCTTACAGGCCCTTTGAGGGCAACCATAATGTTGACGCGGCCCACGATTAAATTTGAGTTTGACACCCCTGCTCTAGTCCAACCACATGGGCATTGCCATTTAAGCGTTCCCCTCTAGTTGTTCACAGTCACACTTCCTGAACTAGTGGGCAGGCTGGTCGGAAAATATCGCTCTGCACTCTTCTATCTGCTGTACAGTATTTTCATCTTACAAGGAACTTGTGGCCAGGCTATGCACATTCAGGTATTTGCATCCGAAACAATTTGCCGTATGAATTTGAACTTGGTGTAAACTGGCACCGCACAAAAAGCCAAGCCTTAAAGTGACAATAAACCCTCAGATTTTTAACATAAACCAATACTGTAATGTGCGCCTTACTGTAATCCATGGTAGTTTCCCTTCTCTTTGCTGCTCTTCCTTTTAAATCCTCATGTCTTCTCATGCTGGGGGAGAACTTCCCTTTGCAGCTGAGTGCCTCTTCCTGTAGCGCTGGCTCAGGTTGCAAACCTACACACAGACACCATGTATCCATTCCTGAGACAAGGCAGTCTGCTGCAAAACAGAAGTTCTACCCCAGCATGAGAAGACATGAGGATTTAAAAGGAAGAGCAGCAAAGAGAAGGGAAACTACCATGGATTACAGTAAGGCGCACATTACAGTATTGTTTTATGTTAAAAAATCTGAGGGTTTAATGTCACTTTTAGCAGTAACGTGGTCGTCCACGCATTACCGCAACTCATAGATGATGTGAAGCCAGGCCAAGATCTGGAGCTGTCATTCTTCACTACTTAGGCAGTCACTGTCCCAAAACAAGTATGGAGGTCGGTAGTCCCAGCTTTATTGGCCACATAGTTTTTCCAGGTCAATGACTTCACTAAGCAAGGATGTGGATGAGCCCTGAGTACCAAAATCAGTTTCGGCAAGGGGGGCCCCCATATTTCTATTTCAACAGGAATGAGAAAAACATGGAGGCTGCCATTGTTGTCATTGCTTTCTAAAAATGTAAGTTGCCTGGATGTCATGCTGAGTTCCTGACCAGAAGCAAGTGTGCAGGTAAGAACTTCTTTTTCTCTGACCTTCCTGAACCATACATTGGCTTCCAGTCAGGAACTCTGAACGTATTAATGTCAAAGTGTTGGCAGTTAGGCAGGAGGTTCAGCAATGGCGTGTTTCCTCTAAGTTTCAGATGTGCATCTAATGTCTGTAAGCACCTTTTACGTAAAGATCTATCGGGTGAGGAGATTAAGGGGGGATATGATCTCCATGTACAAAATGTTCAATGGTGGTAGCAACATTAGCGATAAACTGTTTAAAATTAACTCCATTACAAAAACTAGAGGCCACCACCTAAAATTCCAGCACAAGGGGCGAAGGGGGTTCTTCACAGTAAGATCGGTTAGGGTCTGGAACTCGCTGCCACAGGCGGTGATTTCAGCAAAGAATGTGGAATTGTTCAAGAAACTTTTGGACGATTTCTTAAGGGACCGCAATATACAGGGGTACAGGTAATATACAGGGGTACAGGTAATATACAGGGGTACAGGTAATATACGGGGGTACAGGTAATATACGGGGGTACAGGTACTCCTAGAATGAGATCCTAATAGTTTGGACTTGTTGGACTAATGTCTTTATTCAACCTCAAATACTATGTAACTATGATGTAGAAGAGAATCCTCCAGAGACTCTCCTCGAGGCTTATTCATCAGGTAAGTGTTTTCTCTCTCTCTGAGATGCAATCTGTTGATAACTTGTTTTGCCATTATTACCTGACCAATGAAATGTTTCCTTCTGACGGAGCTCCGGCTGTACAGTTTGATCAGAAAGTTGATCCCTTGCTCTTTCTGCGTTAGCGGGAACACCATGGTCTCCCCCCAGTTCACCTGTCCATTCGACAGCTTTACCGATCGTGTTTTCTTCTTGTACAGGAGACCCTCTGTACTGAACATTTCGGCCTTGACGTAGAAACCTGAAGGAAGGGCAGGCAAAGCGGTGGAGGTTACAATTGTGGGTGCTGGAACGGTTTTCATACAGTTACACGGTTCCCCTTTTCGCTACAACGTTTATCCCTGGTCTAAAATTCTCCGCGTGTTGTATGTCATTTGTGTTCAAACGTGAAATACTGCTCGTCTTTTGCTAGGTTCACAAAATAACAGTCATACTCGCCCGATCCTTGCAGCCGACTTGCTCTTAGATCAGTCCCTTCCGCCTCGCTGCTCCTCCACTGCAGCGGTCTAAGGTCCAGTGAGTCATCATGTTCTCTTCACTGTGTGTATAGGACATAAGGGGTGCCGAGGGGACATACCATCGCTTCAGCAGAGACAGGCGGAAGGTACCGGTCTAGGGACAAGTATGCTCGGAGGCTGGGGTGAGTATAACTGTTATTTATGAACCTAGACAAAAACGAGCACTTAACCCTTACAGTGCGGGGGTAGCCCCACTGCAGGGGTTAAGAAAAACTTTCCCTGGAGTTATTATTTAATTATACTTTCTACTTAAAGTGAGCCCATGGCCAGGCTATGCACGTTCAGGTATTTGCACATTCTTAATAAGCAGTAAATTAGTTTTAAGGAAGCCTTCACCAACCTCTGTAGCTGCAGGCACTGTGGAGAAATGCATCCTCAGAATCAGGTCTTGGCACTCTGCTCTCTCCTCTTACTGTGCACCTGTTCTTGGTTAATATTAGATATTAAACGCCTAGCAGGCTGCAAAGTCAATGTTGGGAGGGGGAAGTAGGGTGAGCTGAACTGGTGAAGTCCAATGTGAAAATGCTTCTGCTTTAAATGTAAGGTTGAATTGTTCCTACAGCTAAAGAGTTTCACTGTGCGATATGGCCACTAGATGGAGCCAATCAGTATAGGAAATGTCTATGCTCCATCTATTGACCACAATGCATTGTGAATCCCTTTCGCGGAGACGTTCTCTTTGTGAACGTTTTATAAATAGGACCCTTGATGTTGTTCTGTATCTAGGACCCATGTAAATCCAGTGCAGCGAGCTTCATCAAAGGTGGTACTGAAAGAGGGCATCAAGTTTGCTTTCAGGAAGTGGAGGGTAGTTGATAAAGATGGGGGTAGACAGAGGGCGTGTAAAACATACTTACTTATAGACAGTGGCGTTAGTGAGCTGGGTAGGTTCTGAGCTTTGAGAATTTGGAGCTGGATGCGGTTGTTTATTGCCTGGAAACATGTCCCGATCAGAAGTTCCACCTGGCAAGACTGTAGAGGACAAACAGGACAAGGGATCACTAAAATAGGCAGTTATCATTTATATGGCTGATCTGAGTGCGCATGATAGGGGAACATTCTTTTGTACGAACGATGGTTCCGTAGTTAGAAAGTTTAGCCGCCATCGCATGTCTTCAGCTAGCTCTAGCACTTTTTACAATATAGGAGAAAGTAATATGCAAACTAGGAGCTTTCTGAATACCGTATGAGATGTATTTATAAACAAGTCGCAGAGCTATTAGAGTCTTAGGAGTGTATTTATAAAATTATAAATTCGCAGAGCCAATCACGAAATACCACATTATGGTCACTAGAGGGCACTGAGGAGCATAGAAAATAAATACTTCTCATGTGCACCTCAGCTCCATCTAGTGGTCACAATGTGGCATTTACTTGATATTCTATTCAATATATGCTAATAACATTTGTTTTGCCTCCATTTGCACAGAGCGACTGTGCATACAATTTAGAAGGATGAATGGCTCTGGAAAAAGGTTATAAATACACTCCTAATAGCCTTTACCTAATCCATCAATATAATGTATTGACTGAGAGCACTACTTCCTCAAAGACGGGCAAGGAAAGGTCATACTGCATTGTGTAAGCACCGCTATAGTAGACCCGCTTATCTATGATATGCTCAGATGGAGGAGTGGCAGCACTAGAATCAATTTGAATTTGTGTACCTGGCAGAGACTTGAGGACCCAAAATCCATATATTTCCACACGTGATCAAAATTCCAACCGAGTAAAAAGAAAATATTGATACAAATGTATGTGGTGAACTTCCACGCAGGTCAGTATGAAATCAAAGTGTAACCAAGTTATACATTTCAGCTTCTGTGTTTAGTTCATTATAAACAATAGAGCTAGGCAATATCAGGCACTCTAGCTGTGATGGAACTACAAAAAAACCCATCATGCCTCTGGGACTCATGCCAGTGGCTGTTAGTTGTGCAGTGCCTCATGGGACGTAAGGGCTTGTTCACACCACTTCCAGTGCGGTCCAGCAAGGCTAGCTTCTGGCACGCACTGGATCACATGCAGTCCGGCTCCCTGTGTTCTGGGGTGGGAGGGGACGTGACAGTGCATTCAAGTCAATGGCACCGTAGCCACGCCCGCAGTGCGATCGACCGCACCAGAATGCGTGATACAGCAATGCCCAAGTTCCGGTCCAGTGTGATCGCAAAAAGTAGTACAAGCACTGAGGGTGCTACTAGGGATGCACTGATACCGATACTTGTACTCTAAATGGCTAATATGTTGCGCTAGGCCAGAGTGAACTGATAATCAACATGAATTCTCCTCTATTCAAAAATGTGATACGTGGATCAGTTATTAAATATAATCAAATATAATACAAATGAAAATATGATTATGCTGGCCTAGTGCAACATATTAGACATTTAGATTCACACGGGTCACACCACACATTGTTGCAGCTGGTACACTATTAGACACTATATTGCTCCTAGCGCAACTATTTGTTGTTTGATACTTGTACTCGCCCAAACGCTCCGATACCTTCCCCGATACCGGAACTTCCGGTCAGAGGAAGATTTTCTTTGACTGGCAGTGCCGTTGGGGAACATGGAGCCGGCTTCCCGGGCAATCAGGAATGACCCGTCTCCCGGTTTCCTGATTGGGTGGGAAGCCGGTTTCCCGGCCACTCGCAATTGGAACCGACTTCCCATGTCCTTACCCGCCGCCCGGTTTCCTGATTGCCTGGGAAGCCGGCTCCATGCCAGTGGAAGCAACGGCATCGACGAGTCCCGTAAAGCAAAATATCGGTACTCGTACTTGATACTGAAAAGGCAGTATTGGTGCGTCCCTAGTTGCTACCCCTGGTATACAGTATATGTACATGGGGCAGCAATACTATCTATGGACAACGATCAGAGAAGAGCCTCCTTGACAAAATTATTTATTGCAGGCAAATGTTACATAACTATTCCAGTATGTGTACTCGCCGAACATACGCTACGGTTTAGGGATTGTAGGCTGGTATTGGCCAAGCAGCTGCTGTGTTTACATTTACTTAGCGCAGGAGATAAGGCAAGTGTCTGAAAGGTCAAACATACAGAACAATACAAAGCGCAAACAATTACATGTCCATTAACTCAGAGTTATGTTATTGTAAAATTCCAGCATGAAACTGCGTGTTCCCTAGAGTGCCATAAAACACGCAGAATTGTGCAAACACCTGCCACGTCTGGACCGTCACCCTGAGAATAAAACTGTGTACACACATCCCGACCCTTCAAAGATTCCTCTTCCTGTTGTATCGAATGTCTCCTACTGACGTCACTGCGGAGGGGCCGAGAGCGTTAATTTGTTATACGGCTGAAAGGATAAACGCGGATCCCATCACAGGCGTCTTGCAGACGGGCATATGTTTCAGGAATGCATTTGTGAGACTTTTCTAGGAGAAAGACTGACACCCATTCAAGTGTATGTTCAGAGTTGATAAAGTGAACCTGTCCCTACCAAAAACTAACTAGTATGTACTAAAGAGTACCAATATTTTTTTTCGGCACTCGCCAATACCGATACCGGAAGTCCCATTAAGGAAGCCAGGCGGCGTGTAAAAACTCGCCACCAGGCTTCCCGATTAGCAGGGAAACCGTCTCCATGCTCCCTCATCACCAGGTGACGAGACAGCATGGAGCCGGCTTTCTGGCCTGTCAGGAAGCCGGGCGCCGAGTAATGACGCGTTGTTTCCTGATTGATCGAGAAGCTGGCCAATCGGGACCCGGGCAATGCGTCATTACACGGCTCCCAGCTTCCTGATTGGCCGGGAAGCCGGCTCCATGCTTCCTCGCTACTTCTTTAAGCTTTAAGGATTGCTCTGACCCCTTCATATAGTTTGAAATTATAACCGCATATGAGGCAGCTCCGCTTCCTGCTTTGTAGTACTTCACTATGGGTTGGCCTTCTTGATAGACTTCTAGTGATAGTCTAATATCAGACCGGGTTTGTCTAAGGCTCTGTTCACACCTAGGCGTATTTAATATGCGCGTTTGTCGCGTGTTTCGTGACGCGCGTTTTTACTGCGTTTCGGGGTTAAAAAAACGCGCGACAAACGCGGGATACTTGGCTGTATCCCAATGGAAACGCGCGACAAAAACGCCGCAAAGAAGCTCATGTACCTTTTCAGGCATAGGCCGTTTTGTAGCGCGTTCAGGCGGTCTGAAATACGGCAAAGTGTGAACCATACCCATAAAAAACAATGGGATAAAGGTTTCATATGTAAAACCTTTATCTCAAAGGGGGAATAAAACTGTTGCTGGAACTGCAGGATGTTAAAATCGGTGGAGGCCAGGCCCGCGGACACCCTGCAAGTATTCATCTGTTCATGGGAGGGAGTGGTGATGTCACCTTAAAGGAGTCTAAGCCTGGTTCACACCTGAACGTTTTGTAGCGCGCTCGACGAACGCTCTACAAAACGCTCAAACATCTAAATCCCATTGTATTCTATGGGTCTGGTTCACACCTTGCCGTATTTCCGCCCGTCCGAACGCGATACAAAACGGCCTACGCCTGAAAAGGTACATGAGCTTCTTTGCGGCGTTTTTGTTGCGCGTTTCCATTGGGATACAGCCAAGTAGCCCTCGGAAACGGGCGTTTGTCGCGCGTTTTTTTTTATCGCGAATCGCGGTAAAAACGCGCAACAAACGCGCATATTCAATACGCCTAGGTGTGAACCCAGCCTAAAGAATAAGTGACCTTTATTGTGAACCTCCAGCTTCATGGAGCCATCCTCATGTGCACAGGCACATTCACAAAGGGGTTTTTATTTGCATCCATCAGACGCAGCAGAACTATTTTTACAGAAACAGCTCAGTAAATAAAACCGTTTGAGACTGATTTCATGCCATCGTCCACAAACCTTTATAAAACCTCCACACCGATGTTTTATAAAAGTCATTGGAGACAACAGAAAGGCGTCCCAGCCTGGACTTACGCTGTCTGAATTTTGCTCACCGACACTTTGGAAGACGGGACAACGTCCAGCCAGTGGTCAGTCTCCACCTCGCTGAGGTCCCGCAGCGATATCGAACACTTGCTGATCGTTCTCTTTCGTGGCGTCAGGCTGAGGACCTTGAAGACCAGCCTCACCTTCTGTAGGTTTTGTAACTTTATGGCGAACACAAACGTCTCCATGAACTCCATGTCCTGCAATGAAAGACGGGCAAATTCATGCAAAGAAAAAGAAGTTGTTGGATGAATGAATTTGGTGGTAAGCCTGGAAGGGCAGTTGTGGCATTCTCTATATAGTTGGCATGAACTCCTTCTCCGGTGGATTCTTCATAATGTAGAATATTTAATGCCAGTCTCCCGGTAAACCAAATAAACTACCCAGTGGGGTGAAGTGCTCATTTGTGTTTAGGTGACCAGAGTAAAGCACTAAGCCTGGCCTGATCCCCTTACGTCAGCTCTCTCTGGGCTGCTAGACCAGTCCCTACAGCCTCTTCTCACCTTCTAAGGACCACTGCCGTCATCACGGTTCCATAGACCTGCCGTAGATGTGGGGATGCTGAGCGACGTCCCACCAGTTGGAGTGGGAGAAGAGGAGAGAGCTGACCGTTGGGGGAGCGGGGATCAGGTCCACTAGGCATAAACAAGCACTTAACCCTCGCAGATCAGGGGTAGCCCCACTGTAAGGGTGTTTTTTTGGGGGGTTTGCTCAGAGATGGGCTTTAAATAATCAGGGATTGTAGCTATAAGATAATGGTGGGCCTTGTATAAGGGGCGGTGACACAAGCTGCTGCCCATAAACCTCACCAAACAAATATAAGAAGCCAATAGCTGATTCTGCCCATAAGTGGTCATCCACAACTGGCTGGAGCCAGGCCTTCCTACATATTGCTGGGCTTAAAGCAACAGCCGATGAGAGAGCATAACCTTTTTTTTTTTGATGGTTTTTGGGTATAACTGCTGCTTATTAAATTATTTTCTGTGGAAAAAAAAAAGTAATCCTCTGATGGTCAAAGCAGAATGACATCATTTTGGCACCGGTCACATGACTAGGCACTGGTGTCTAGATGTCAGATTTAGATTTTCACACGAAAATGGGAATTACTATACCTGCTATTAACATTATGCAGAGCAACTCATTATACTCCTTGAGTTTGAGAGCCTGAAGGTCAACTTCTGCATGGAATCAGTTTGTCACTGTTGAGTTTGGAGTGTACATCAAATCATTGTGTCCCCAGAGCAGTCGCAGCAAATGCCACATAATTCTGTTAGTGAATGAGTGTGATCATCGGGTCATACTTGTCAAAACACGCGCGTCATAAGTGTGTCAACAATGGAGTTGGAGTAGCAGTCACGTCATCATTAGAAGTAGTTGTGCAATCATGTGTTC
>NW_017306612.1:607833-653209 GCF_000935625.1 Nanorana parkeri | reverse complement strand
CTCTATTGATTGTCTTGCTGCAACAAATTGAAGAATTGTACTAATTTATGATACAGTCCAGGTACAAAGCCTGCTGGGTATACCTCTGCAACAGTTGCAACAGACAATGGGAATTTTTCAACAGGAAGTTTGGCTCAAGTAAAGTTGACAGTACAAAGATATAATAAAATAGTTGTCCAGCCCACAGGCACCTCATTGCCAGTTCTAGCTGGAGAGAGCCTCGGTTCCTGCATAATCCACCGTCAGAAGTCCTCCAGAGTTTGCCAAGTGTTCATGGGCTTGGTACCACATGTGCACCACTTCACCATGCAGCTGTAGGAGCCTTGTTTCTTTCTTTCTGTTTAAGCCCTCAGTGTACAAACGAACACCCAAATGTGAACAAAAAAGTGCACAAGGGTGTGTCTGAGTGGTCCATCTCCAGAAGAGATAGGGCCCTTCCCTGACCCCCCTGGGCACAGAGGCTCCGGACAGGGGCAAGGCAATTGTGTCCACCAGGCCAAAACCAGGCGGACCTATTCCTCAGAGTAGGAAATAGTTTGGGGTTTTTTGCCATCTGTGGCCTATCGGGGAAGTTTTCCCTTCATTTCTGTCCTTTTAAACACAGCAGGGACTTAGGAAAATTCTCTTCTTGTCACCAGAACCGGTGTCCACAAAGATTTACCCACTATTCCTGTTCTGGGGTCAATATAAAATTTCTGTTTACTTTTTGCCTTGGTAAAAATGGTGAGCAGGAAATGTGGGAGTCATTCACACATTCATGGCCACACACCGCCCAGATCAGTGCATTTCTGTGGTGGGTATGGCTGGGTGTTTCTGATTAGCCGCAGACAGGAAGCCTGAACCAAAGCAAGGCTGACACGGTTTGCAGCTGTTTATTTAAGGAGCAATTACATGTAGTTAGGAACAGGTGAGTGGCCCTATGTGCAGACTGTTTGCATCCAGGGCCACTCACCTGTCCTTAACTGCTGGTATTCTTTATACGCGCAGTTACATGCAGGCAACTATGGTGCCCCTCAGCCTGTCATGGATCAGTACAGTGGCTGCAGCTAATACCTAGCCCTACCTACCACAGAATGAAGCCGCTCTGGGGGGTGTGAGGTGATCTGCCATAAACGGCCGTCTGAATGATCCCATAACCACTCTGTCCAAAATTGGAAAAAAAATTTCATTTAGATACCAGACCCTGTGATTGATGACAGAGGCCAAATGGGGAACACCAGAAAGAAAGAGATTCAATTCGAGCAACTTTGACAGGTCTGGTGAAAGATTCTGAACCAACATGGCTGCTACTTTTGCATTATATTCCATAATCCACCATTGACGTGAACATGGAGCTTGTTCTAACTTCTGCAGGAAGATAACGCTGCTGAAATACTGTTACATCTCCCTCTGCTTTCTTTCCCATTGCCCCTTCTTGTAAACATAGTTCTGCTCTGCCATGTGTCACTCAGCACTGATCGTCTCCTGCAACCAAACCACCAATGACAAACTAACCTGTCTGATCGCAAATAAATAGTTCATTTTACAAGCAATTATCCCGCATGTCAGCAGTACGGAAATCCTTAAACGTGGCCGGTTCCTAATGACACCTTGCACGGTGCACTCACCAGAGAGGCTTCCTTTGCAGAGGACTTGAAGTGGACGGCTTTCGGGAGGGTAATGATGCCTTTAATATAGATACTAGGGGAATCCCCACAGCTCGACGGCCAGTACAGGTCTTTCAGCTAATAAGGAACAGAAAGAGAGTCGGATTAAATCTCCTAACATGTAAACAGACCATATTTTTCATCTCAAAATCAATGCCAATGTATTAGGATTCATGCAGTCCCTTAGGCCCGGTTCACACCTGGGCGTTTTGTAGCGCGTTCGAACGCTCTGCAAAACGCTCAAACACCGAAATCCCATTATTTCCTATGGGTATGGTTCACACCTGGGCGTATTACAGGCCTTATGAACGCGCTACAAAACGTCCTACGCCCAAAGAAGTACAGTTTCCATTGGGATACAGACAAGTAGCCCTCGGAAACGCGTGTTTGTCGCGACACGAAACGTGCGACAAACGCGCATATGTGCGATTCGTGGTTAAAAAAAACGCACGTTTCCGAGGGCTACTTGGCTGTATCCCAATGGAAACGCGCGACAAAAACGCCCCAAAGAAGCTCCTGTACTTCTTTGGGCATAGGGCGTTTTTGTAGCGCGTTCATACGGCCTGTAATACGCCCAGGTGTGAACCATAACCATAGGAAATAATGGGATTTCGGTGTTTGAGCGTTTTGCAGAGCGTTCGAACGCGCTACCAAACACCCACGTGTGAACCGGGCCTTAAAAAGAGTATGAAAGTGAACCTGTCACCAGAACACGTACTACAAAGTTGGCACACTGATTGTGACATACCGTTGTAAAAAGGGACAGCATATCCGTCTGCCTTGCCAAAATTTTTCTGTGGCACTTAGTGACCCTGACGTTAAGTTTTCAAATTGTTCCAAGGCAAATAACCGCAGATAAACCAATTATGGCGCTGAGTACAACTAAAAACATTTCACACGGGTCAAAAGAGACATTTCAGGAGCCTTTACAAGCATGAAATAATATAAATAATGTGATGGAATTGAACACTGTAAATTATATTTGATCCCTGTCAGTTTAAAAAAAGAATCCAGATCAAAGGTCTCTTCAATAAGGATTTTATACTCGCCTTTCCATCAGTCCATTTCCCCTATCCTCCCTCCGTTCCACCACTGAAGCATCTATAACAGTGGTAGTCAAACTGCAAATCCCATTAGGCACTTCCAGAGGCAGATGAATGATGGAATTTGTAGTGTCACCACAGCTGGAGGGCCAGAGTTTGGCTACCCCCTTTAAGGTTCTTCGGCATACAACATTAGTGGGCATAGTGGCTGCTTGTGTCCCCTGCCACAAGCTTTGGCTCCATCTTCCAACCTCTACATCTCTACAAGACTCGGGTTGGTGGATGGGACTACGGCACCTGGTGGGAGGGTCACAGATATCGGACACTCCCGGAAGTGTCAAATGCTGAAGAACCTTATGGAGGCTACAGTCCTGGAATGAAAGGAAGTTAGAGACACGAGCCACTGGGGAGGTGAGGATAATTCCTCTTTCTTCACAAGTACCTGTTGGTGGCTTAAAAATAACTTCAGAAGTGACAATAAAGACTTAAAGTATATGTGTTGCCCTGAAAGATCGGAGATATTTGATTTCATCTTCTATCAGGGCAGATTAACCATTCACCAACTGCTCAGTGTCTGCAACCCCTCCCTGCCAATCCCTTCACTGGCTTCCAATCGCCCAAAGGATAAGAGTCAAAATATTAGCAACCACTTACAAGGCCATCCACAACATATCTCCAACCTCGTCTCAAAATATCAACCTTTACTGTCCTCTGCGCTCCTCCCCAGATCTGCTGCTCTCTAGCTACCTCGTCACCTCCTCCCATGCTCAACTCCAGGACTTCTCCAGAGCCTCTCCCATCCTCTGGAACTCCATACCCCCACCTGTCTGGTTATCTTCTACTGTCTTTAGGTGATCCCTGAAAACACATCCCTTCAGGGAAGCCTATCCCACCTCCACCTAACAACTGAATTATCACTTTCTCAGGCAACTCCTCCCCACACAGGTATCGCTTGCCCCTTCCTAACCATCTTGTCTTAAATTGTATTGTAACTGTACTGCCTTTATATTGTAAAGCGCTGCGCAAACTGTTGCTGCTATACAGATCCTGTATGATAATATTGGTGGCCATGACCAACAGAGACACTTTGCATTCCTCCAGTTTTGTCACCTCAACTGCCCATGAAGGACACACTGTCCTTATTCAAGTAATGTATCTCCGCCCGATGTTGGGTACAGGAGAACCCTAAACTCTGAGGCTGATGGCTTCTTGTTCTTGGGGGACCAAACAAACCTCCGGATCAGTCTTATGATTCCAGTCAGTAAGAGTTTTCTTGCTGACGCTGCGTCATTCACTGTATTCGGTGGCAATGTCGTTTCTTCCTCCGTGCCAAAAAAGCTTTCAGTAATCACAAACCTATCCAAGAGGTTTAGGTGACTTCACTCTAGTGCTGTCTGTTAGACAATACAGGTGACCCGGACCTCTTATCAATGTTATTATTCATCAATCGTTTTAATGCAAGCTGTGACGTAGAGTAAACATCATTTGTTATCAATGGGGTTTTTTTCTGTCTATGTGCTCTCTAACACCCATTGGTGTCTATACACAATAGAAGGCAATGTCCACTGTCCAGTTGGTATGTAATGTTCCCCTGTGTATCTCCCAAACAACAGAACTCTATTCATTTCATTACTTCTGAGCCTTCTGCTCCCCAACCCCTGACACATGCCTGAACTCTGTCTGCTGCCTAAACATATCGAACCCCTGTGCCCAAAGCATCAGATAAGTGCTTCTTTCAACCTGGGTCTTACATTTTAGCTGGTGTGCAGGACATAATGGTTTAAAGGAGAACTATGGGGTAAGTGTTTTTCACCATAGTTCTCTTTAGGGTCACGGAAGAGGACATATACTAAAATCCTCCTGTGACCCAAAGCTCAGTATATCGCAGGCAGAGCGGCGCAGTCAGGACGGATCCTGACAATACTGTCGAGATCCAGGCAGCTGCGTGAGTGACAGCGGGCTCTGCCCATCTAGAGGCAGAGCCAGCTGTGCCCGCCCCCTCCCCCGTCCATTCCCCCAGTCAGCACTGGCGGATTGGAGCGGGGAGAGGGGGGACTCCCTGTGGTGAGTGGTGACTGACAGTTACCACTCACTGCAGGGAGACGATCGAGAAGTGAGCGGATCGGCGGCATGTTTCTGCTCACTTCCCGATCAATAGAGCCGACCTGTGACAGCTTCTTTGTCACAGGTCGGCAAAATGAGGATGAGTGAAAAACACTCACCTCATAGTTCTCCTTTAATGCAAAGAAAGACTGCAGAACATTACATATGGCACAGTTTTAGAGTTTTCCTGCAAACCTCACACAGCAAAATGCTGGCTGCTACATTCTTACTTGTAACACTGTGATCCAGATTTGTTCCACGGCAGTGACGTATCGCAGTCTGAAATTCAGCCTTCCAAATTCCCGCTCGTCTCCAGACAATGTAATTGTGTCTGCAGCAAAGAAGAGTCTCTTAATATAGCAGTTTACAATGCTATAATTGTCCTAGTAAATGTTAAAACTGTTCTCCAGACAGCTATAAAAATACACTTCACTCCCGGGATGGACTACATTCTCAATACAAACTGGCAAACTGGTAAACTAAACGTTTATTGTAGTCCATCCCGGGAGTGAGCTTGGAGAGGTGACTACTTTACACACACTGGGACCATGTAGAACACAAGTAGCCCCCCTCCAGAAGGAAGGACGGTGTCGGCACCAATTCAGAGATGATTGGAAGATCTACAGCCGAGTGATACACAAATAAGATACATTGTTGGTTATTGTTAAGTTACGTAATATTGCGCAACATAAAAATTTTCAACTACCACCATTTTATTCTATAGGGTCTTGGCATTCAGAAAATATATAATGTTGGGGGGTTTTACGTCATTTTCAGGCCTAAAATGTGGAATATAACATGGGTGCAAAAATTGAAAAAAGGGCCTCAGTCATGAAGGGGTTAATTCAGAGGAATCATGGACATCCCTTATGGATGAGGAACTTTGTAAATGTTGAGATCAGTGAGATGTATGTTGAGTCTGCCTATGAATTGCAGTGAAGGTTCCCAGCATATTTATTTTGTTAGCCATGAGCCAAGCTGTGGAAATCAAGCAGATTTCTGGTCTTACCGAGGCTGCGGTTACTCCCTTGTGAATCTTTCCTGGAGGAATTGCTGCTTCGGACGCTGGAGACCGAATCGTATCTCTGAAAAATAATATAACCGATATTGATCGTTGACAGCGGAATCGCATACAAGGCAACTGATTCTTACTGCTATTAGATTTGTAAAGTAATTCGCATAATGCTATGAACTCCCCAACCGTGCTGTGTTATATGGCTGAATAAAATAACCAAGGGGTCACTCAGGGTGATGGAATGCCGGCAGAGAGAGAAGGGGACGTTCACCTGGAGGGATAATGTATGCTGCCGGGTCTCCTCCTCCCTGCTGCAACTGGCGGGCTCTTGGTCCATGACCGAGTGCCCGAGTTTTCAGAGGGGGTGACACCAAAATGACAGGTGTCACCCACTCCATTGGTGTCACCAGGGTGCTGGCACTTGGTCATTGCCTGTTTGTTGGGCTCTATCAGCACATTAGGCACTCCCACCCCAGACTCTTTCCCTTCTGTAAGACCACTTAAGGACTTCCTCAACCACCTCTAGCTTACAGAGGGTGCAGCCCCTCATCAACACCCCCCCAATCCCCCGCGTGCCCAAAACATTCTATCTCCGTTCCACCCCTCTGCTCAGTGGCCGGGGTTTCAATAGTTTCTCAATAGTTTCTGAAATCCTGTATTTGCGTAGGGCATGGCATGCCCAACCCCACATGTGACAATGCTTAGGCAATGGCAGTAGGCAGAAACACTGCATTGGGGGGGGGGTACATGTGTACCCCATGCTCTAGTGCCTCAGGTTTTGGCAGTGAAAATTCACACTACATAATAGGCTGTAGATGGAGCAAATATTTCCTAGCACACTTACCAGTTAGCCTGCAAAAAAAAAACATTTTCCCTTTTGTACTGTGAAGCCCTTCCACGTGTTCCATGCAGGGGCGTCCCGAGGCTGTGTGACACCCGGAGCGGTAACCGAGTGTCACGCCGCCGAGACGTCACGGCGCCGGCAGAGAGAGGAGGGGACAGTCACACGGCGGGATAAGGTATGCCGCCGGGTCCCCTCCTCTCTCCTGATACTGTCAGGCGTTCCATGACCGAGCACCCGACTTTTCAGAGGGGGGTGACATCAAAATGACTGAGTCATTTTTGTGTCACCCGGGTGCGGGCCGCACCCCCCTTGTGATGCCACTGGTTCTATGTGCACCTTTTAAAGTTGGTTATGAATTGATGAGTGTGCTTGCCATTTGTATTGCATCTTAGTACATATAGCACAGAACGTGTGTGAGTTACGTAGGCCGCTCTGCCCTGAACATCTTTCAATCAAGTATTTTATTCCATAGAAGCCTCCGGTTAGAACATGTCCAATTATTTCAGACTATCTATATCTTTACCTGAATAAGACTGCTCAGATCATACATGGAAGTGCTGAGGCCGGGAGAATCGGGTGTTTTTATGTTCCTCAAGTCACAGACTGAAATAGAACCAGAGATAAAAGGTTTTAGTTACAACATTGAGTTACTCCCAGCGGATACAGAGAAGACCGGGAGACAAAAGCCTGGCAATCCTTGATTGAACACTAATTCTGTTATGTTCAGCTACTTCACAAATAATAAAGTTGTACAGAAAATTATCCACACATCTGCAATAGCCATGTGCGATTCGTTTCGTTCCGAATCAAAATTCGGACAAATTTTCCGAAATTCGGACACATGCAAATTTCCGAATCCCAATGCGTCCGAATCCGCATTTCTGTTTCCAAATTTCAGAATCCAGTCTGAATTTCGTTCAAAAACTAAACTGAATCGGTCATGTGACTTTTCTGGCCAATCGGATGTGTTTTTCGCTTTAAAGGAGAACTATGGGGTCAGGGCTTTTCCCCATAGTTCTCCTTAGGGTAACGGGAGGACACAAACTAGCGCCCTCCCGTCACCCTGGGCTCAGTATATAGGGAGCTGTAGCTCGCGGTATACTGAGACGCCGCAGCTGAAGCGGATCCCGACAATTGTGCCGGGATCCGCCCAGCTGCGTGACTGACAGCTGGCTCTGACTATCTAGAGGCAGAGCCAGCTGTACCCGCCCCCTCCCCCGTCCGTTCCGCCAGTCAGCGCTGGCCGATTGAAGCGGGGAGGGGGGAATCCAGCCCCTCCCCTGTCACGGCAGAGAGCCGTGACAGGATCGAGAGTTGAGCGAACGCCGGTATGTGTTCGCTCACCTCCCGATCTACTGAGCCGACCTGTGACAGTCTCGTTGTCACAGGTCAGCTAGAAATATGAGGTGAGTGAAAAGCACTCCCCTCCATAGTTCTCCTTTTAATGCATCCGAATGGGTCTGAACATGAACTTTCGTTATGGCAACATGGGAGCCATAAACAGTATATACATATAATTTTTTTTTTCGAAGCCCGTGGACGTGCATCAAAACTTCCCCCTGTGAACAAAAAAAGTGAACCGTGAAATCACAGCACACAAAAAACGTGCACAAGGGTGCAAGGTCCTTCAAAAGAAGGGACCTACTTTCCCGACCCCCCGGGGCGCAAGGCTCCTGACAGGGGTTGAGACTGGTGGTCCACCAACCCGAAGGCCGTGGACCATTTCCTATGGGGCCCTGCCGAAACAGGTCCCCCTCAGTACTAGGCAAGTGGGATCTCCCGAAGAGAAACCCACCTCCTGGGTGGGAGGAGACAGAGAACCCCATTCGAGGCACAGAATCTCCTCCCAGCGTCAGGAATAGGCCCCGAAGAAACCTGCACCTTTCGCATCTGTGGGTCAAATAGTAAAATAAAAAAGTGCCAATTCGTGCATAGAGTGCATAAATAAATCTAAAGTGCCAGTGCACCACTCTGACAGGCCTTAGGGGCCGGAGTGCAAAAATATTGCCCCAGACTAGCCATAAGGCCTGTCTTGGAGGCGAAGTGCAGAAAATTGCAATGTGGTGTGTGACCAAGTGCAAAGTGAGTCATGTGGGGTCCCATACCCAAGTGACTTTCTGCGCACCCCTGGGACGCCACCCCCAGGGGGCACAACACCACGGGCTTCTGCCGCCCCCGAACCCTCGAGCCTCGACCAAGCTTCGCATCTTATTCAGTCAGTAGGCAATAGTGCCGAGGAAACACCCCCCCCCTCTAAAAGGGAGTCGCCTCAAGCACCTACCTTCACTCCTGAGAGTACTAGGCAACCGTCCGTCCCAAGGACAGTCCATGCTTTTCCCCTCTAGAACTGATAAGAACAGATACTACACTTGATCTTAGCCAAAAGGCAGAGAAGCCTTTATAATATACATATATTACTAAAGCTGAGGCTCCCAGACCCAAAATGGCATTCTTGACCCAAATTTCAGAATTGCATTCAGGGAGCTACTGAATGCCATTCGGGTCTGGGAGACTCAGCTTTAGTAATATATGTATATGGCTCCCAGACCCGTATTGCTTTCTGGAGCTTCCCTAATGCAATTCGGAAATTCGGATCCAGAATGCCATTCGGGTCTGGGAGATTCAGCTTTAGTATTAATATCTGTATATGGGTTTCTGTGGTATTTGCAACGAATATTCATAAAACTCATCCGAAACGTGATTCGGATTTGGTCCTAATCCGAAACCTGAACCGAATTAAATTCCGGATCTGAATCCCGAATTCTGAAATAACGAAATAACCGAATCAAATTTTTCTGCGGCTTACATGTCTAGTCTGCAACAAGTTATTTATTTGTTTTAAAGGAGAACTATGAGTGCTTTTCACTCACCTCATAGTTCTAGCCGACCTGTGACAATGAGACTGTCACAGGTCGGCTCAGTAGATCGGGAGGTGAGCGAACACATACTGGCGTTCGCTCACCTCTCGATCCTGTCACGGCTCTCTGCCGTGACAGGGGAGGGACTGGATTCCCCCCTCCCCGCTCCGATCCTCCAGCGCTCCAGCTGGCGGAACGGATGGGGGAGGGGGCGGGTACAGCTGGCTCTGCCTCTAGATAGGCAGAGCCAGCTGTCACTCACGCAGCTGGGCGGATCTCGACATCGATGTCGGGATCTGCTCCGGCTGCGGCGTCTCAGTATACAGGGAGCTGTAGCTCCCTATATACTCAGCCTAGGGTGACGGGAGGACACTAGTTTGTGTCCTCCCGTTACCCCAAGGAGAACTATGGGGAAAAGCCCTGACCCCACAGTTCTCCTTTAATTTACAAGGAGATACCTTTCTGCAAAAGATACTTCCTTTCTATGTTGCTCCATGACTGCCATCTGCCAGGTATACAAGTAAACGATTCAGCAGCTTGTATTTTTTATTCATCTGAGTAACAGAAATTGTCCTTTTCTTGTTTTTTTTTTGACTATCTTGTTATTTCCTTATACACCTGACCACAAAGAAACATTGAATTAATGTTGCACTCCGGCTTTGTCATTCCTCTGTCTGAATGTGCAGCAGCATTCATAGTCCTGTGTGAGCTGTTCAAACATTGTCATGATTAATGTCCGAATCATCAGAGGAAAGTCATCGCTCGTTATTTGCTGTAGATTGCTGTGTGGACAGTGTATCAGGGAAACCGGATGAAGGAAGTCATAATGTAGCTGTAATCTCTATTCACCACAATGTGACTGTCGCATAAGTAGAAAGTATTAAGCGAGCATGGCCCTTTGAACTCGAAATGGAATACTCGCTTCTCCTGCCGCTCTCGCTATTAAACTCAGCACCACTACTGAGAAGTGGTCCCCTAAAAAGCGGGCTACCCCCACAATGCAAGGGTTAACTGCTCATTTTTGTCCAGGGGACCTTTTGTAAAGGGCTTTTTCTTACCCGATCCTCACTGGCTCCAAGACCAGCACCTGCAGCCTCTTTTTGCCCGGGGATTGGAGGCGAGCTGATGTCCTAACATTTTAATGCAGGCGTCATAGCCCTTTATTATACATGAGGAAGCCGAGGCACAGTCCACGAGCCTGAGCAGTGGGGAGAGAGGGGTGTATCGGGGGAGCGGGGTTCAGGTAAGTAAAACCGCTTTACATTGGTCCCCTAAACAAGCAGTTGACCCTTGCAGTGTAAGTGTGGCTCGATGGGGTTGGGGGGACGGTCCCTGGCAAAATTAGGCTTTAAAGGGATACCAGAGCCAAAAGGTTTTACGCCATACCAAATGCTGATGAGATCACTTACAATGGATGCTGTGCCTTGATGTTTCAAAGTATTAGTTTCCTGCAGAATCAGCCGGTCCCCTGATTACTGGCTCTGATATCCTATTTTAGTTGGGCTACTTTCACTTGCAGGGTCCTATGGAGCCACCCTTAAGCTGTGGAAACACACAGGAACAACAGTGCAATCCACTCTCCTGCTCCCTCCTCCTCCCCACTACCACCACATCCTGAGTAGAAACGCCTGCCCCCTGCCAGCATGCTGTAGAGAAAATCCCTATGCTCTCTGAGGGAAAGCCGTAGTCTCTTTGCAGGTTTCTGGCACACCCCGTGCTGATTCAGAGCTCTCTAATCAGCACGGCCCATGCTCCCCGCTGATTGGAGAGCTAGTTCTGACTTAGGGGTTCTATCAGACCTCTGAGAGACCACTGCTTCCACACTGAACGCAAAAACCCTTATTAGAGCATGCTGGGATGGGACAGGACTTGTGCAGAGATACCTCTGCTTTCACACAGACCGCAAGTGTCTTTATCTGCAGCATGCTAGGAGGGGGAGAGGACCTATGCAGAGGGACCTCTGCTTCCACACTGAACACAAAAATCCTTATCAGAGCATGCTGGGATGGGACAGGACTTGTGCAGAGATACCTCTGCTTTCACACAGAGCACACATGTCTTATCTGCAGCATGCTCGGAGGGGAGAGGACCTATGCAGAGGGACCTCTGCTTCCACACTGAACGCAAAAATCCTTATTAGAGCATGCTGGGATGGGACAGGACTTGTGCAGAGATACCTCTGCTTTCACACAGAGCACAAATGTCCTTATCTGCAGCATGCTAGGAGGGGAGAGGACCTATGCAGAGGGACCTCTGCTTCCACACTGAACGCAAAAATACTTATCAGAGCATGCTGGGAGAGGACCTATGCAGAGGGACCTCTGCTTCCACACTGAACGCAAAAATCCTTATTAGAGCATGCTGGGATGGGACAGGACTTGTGCAGAGATTCCTCTGCTTTCACACAGAGCACACACGTCCTTATCTGCAGCATGCTCGGAGTGGCTGTGCTGTACTACTCAGGCTGTGGCTGCTTTCTAAAATACATTTTAAGACTTTGCACAGCTTTTGTTTTGCTGCACCAGGAATGTATTAAACTGAAAATGTAAAGTTTAGTTGGAATCTCCCCTTGTCCTCTACCACAGAATATCCCTATTTTCCAGCTGCTAAGGCATTCAGCAGTGGCTTTGGATCAAGGTCCAGTTCTTCCCCTTGAAATAAGCCGTCTCTGGGTATTTTACCTGAGCCATACATCCTGGCAACATCTGGGCTCAGTGTTCCACGTCTGCTCAGATCGGGTGAGATGTCCTGCGGGAGGTAGCCCGGATTGTACACCACTTCGAAGTTTGCTCCGTACTGGTAAGCGGCAGACAGTTCAGTCTTCCTGTCTGTGAATGTGGCCCTTGCAGATCCTGAGTGACAGAAGGTAAAGTCATCACTCAGATGTGTGAGTCACAAGATGCGGACTTACCGCTGACATTGCAGAGGATCAGCATGACGTAAAGGCAGAAAAGAATGACAAACCTATTGTCCTGTACATCTTCATATTGTTTGTATAGGCGGTGTTATCCCTTTCACCGGAAAAGGTCTCGGGTGTCGGGTGGATGATGACTGAGCCCAAATATTTTTGAAGGATTTTATTATTAAAGTAGCCCAACATTTGTTGTAGTTTTAGATATCGTGGGGAAGTGTTAGGACCCCTGTCAGGTGTCCTCGCTGGGGAGACGCAGACAATCAATAGCCCCAAGGACAGGAAGTGATGGGAACCTAAAACTTTACTGGGATTGTAGGTTAGGGCAGTGGCGTCACGCGGGGGGTGCGGCCCGCACCCAGGGCAGCCATCAGAAATTTTGGGGCCCCTTACACGGCTTTAGGCCGGGCCCTACCCCCACCCGCCGCTGGACGCAGGTCTTAGTGACGCGCTGGACGCAGGACCCACCTGAGAGTGACTCTGCAGAGCCCACCATAGATGCTGCACAGCCCATCTGTGACTGTCTATGGTGGGCTCTGAAGGGGTCTCAGGTGGGCTGGTCAGGGCTGCATCCCTCACTCCCTCCTTTCCTTCCTTCCTTCCTAGCTCCTCTTACCTGCACACATGGCCTCATCTGCTGCACTAACGTGACGTCACTTCCGGCCAGTCCGACATCAGACGAGCAGCGCCGCTGATGGGGTCAGGCCTCCGCCTCCTCGCCCTTCACCGTTGGTCGATAGTCATGTAAGGGACCCGGGCGGGCCCCCCAGGCTGCCCGGGCCCCTTACATGAGTATCGGCCGTACCCCCCTGATGGCTGCCCTGCCCGCACCCGAGTGACACCATTGGAGGGGTGACACCAAAATGACCGACAGTCATTTTGGTGTCACCCCCCTCTGAAAAGTCGGGCACCCGTCAGTTTCGGGAGAGAGGAAAAAGATATATGAAACAACAGATGGGGATTCTAACCCTTTTCTATTCTAGTGATTGAAAGGGTCAGGGTTGGGCATCAGAATCACTGTTGGGACTAGGGTTGCCACCTTTTTCTTCCGTCGAAACCCAAACACTCTAGTAATGCACGGAATTTTTGGTAGGAGACTGAGTTGCGGCTTTTTCATATGTAAATATAGCCACCCATTCATATGTAAATATCACAGTCAAGACTATTTTCATTGGGGGGGGGGCAGTAGCCCCTATTTTAATTTTGGTTGCCCCTGTCTGCCTGACCTCTTGTGTCCGGGATTCAGCTGCCATAAACCCGGACACAGCATTCAAAACCCGAACTGTCCAGGTGAATCCCGGTCAGGTGGCAACCCTAGTTGTGACACAATCCTTAGGCAGTTCTGACACAAAGCTGTCAAGAGACAACAGGCACCTGTGTACAGAGTCGCCTTCACTGGAAGCAACAGATACGTAGAGTTGCTCGGAGAAGATTTTATCCCTTTTTACTTGCACAGAAAACAAACTTGCCTTTTAGTCCTTCCATGTGGGTGGGGCTGGTCAGGTTTCTCGGCTGAATATAGGAGGGGGTGAACGCCGGAACCACAAATGGGACGTCTCTTCCGTCTGTGGGCAGCTTGGAAAGCAGATAATCCTCCGTACAGCCGACTTGCCGTTTTATTGATACAGCTGACATCGGAGGGAGGTCCACGATGTGCGATCCTTTCCTGGCGGCCTCTACACATCCTGAGTCTGGCAAGGCTGGAAAGAGCAGAACATGTCAAACAGAGGATTTGTACATATACCGTACCATTGAGATAATAGAAAAGAATATGCACATGTATTGTATATGTAACGGAATTCTTAAAGGAGAAGTATGCGGCGGGTGCTTTTCACTCACCTCATAGTTCTAGCCGACCTGTGACAATGAGACTGTCACAGGTCGGCTCAGTAGATCGGGAGGTGAGCGAACACATACCGGCGTTCTCTCACCTCTCGATCCTGTCACGGCTTTCTGCCGTGACAGGGGGAGGGGCTGGATTCCCCCCTCCCCGCTCCGATCCGATGTCGGGATCCGCTCCGGCTGCGGCGTCCCAGTATACCGCAAGCTGTAGCTCACGGTATACTGAGCTTAGGGTGAGGACGCTAGTTTGTAACCTCCCGTTACCCTAACGAGAACTATGGGGAAAAGCCCTGACCCCATAGTTCTCCTTTAAGGGCACATTGTTCACCCCCCTTAAAGGAGAACTATGGGCAAACTGTTTTTGGACAAAAAGTTCTCTTTTGAGTAACATTGAGTACATTTCCTAATATACTCCTGTGACCCAAAGCTCAACATTTAGCAGGTTATTGCCCGATGTATGCTGACAGCACAGAGCCACATTGCAGCCGGGTAAGATCCCAACAATGTTGTTGCGATCCACCCCTCTGACTGATTGACAGCTGACTCTGCCTCTCTAGAGTCAGAGGCAACTGTGCCCGCCCCTTCCCGTCTGTCCCTCCAGTCAGCGCTGGAGGAATGGAGAGGGGAATCCCTGCAGGGAGTGAAAACATATACAGTATGAAATAAATATAATGGAGTTTATCTGCTAAAGGATTTGTATTTCTGGCCATCTTATCCTGAGATTTGCAGAGCACATTCCTGTTTTGGCAGGACAGGAGACCTGATTTTTCTTTGCAGCAGCTCAGTACCACTTACAGGACTTGTCCCTACCCCAGCCTGTGATTGGACAGTGAAAGGAGAAGCAGCAGACTGATGAGCTCATCTCTCTGTCAATATACTCTTCCCGCCTACGAGCATGCTTCCTGCACTGCGGCACAAATGAGTGGCTTCTTGTGCTACTTCCCACTCCCCTGAAAGAGGCTGATACCAAGTCAGATTCAGGTACTTACTCTGATGCATTATTGAACACAGGTTTGCATTGGTTTGTATCTTTTACATCTACCTGGAGTTCACCTTTTAGGAGCTCCCTGTAGAATGTGCTTGCCATGCCTCCTGCGGGGATGAATAACATGGCCTCCAGCACTTCTAAAACACAGCTGGTTTCTTTTGATGACCCATGCAATCTTAGATTCAATATTTGAAGATAGACGTTCTGCAGTTTTAGTTCATGAAAATGTCGTACGTTCCAACACTCCCCATCTGACCTTCCCTCTCCGTGATTAGTCAAGAGAAAGAGAGCATGTTAGTATGGGTGGGGTGGCTTTAGAGACCTGGAGGGTGAGTGGTTGGGTTTCTGGTCTCTCTGAAGAACAGGTGAATGAGAAGTTGCTCTGTTATCAAGGTTCCTGCGACCATGGAGGAGTATGACCACAGTGGCTGAGCTCCCCCTACGAGAGATGTTGAGCGTGCCTCCTCTGTAGAGTTGAGGTGAGAAGGGGAGTCACTCCATGCGGAATAATTGTCCGAGGAGAAAGTGTTCCTCTGGAATGTTAGCTCATGCTGTGAGACTTAAGGTGACCACACACCTTACGATTATCGGACGATTTTCCTATGCGATCGACTTTTTCGGCCAATAATCGTATGTGTGCATAGCAGTGTCCGACCGACATTACTGTACAAATCGTACGACTTTTGACGGTCAAGCATGTTTGAAAACTTTGCTAGATCGTACGATTGTCGTAAGGTTGCTGGCGTTTCCGTCCGTCAAAAGTCATACGATCTACACTGCGCTTGCGCTACTGAAAATACGGCAAATCAATTACCGCATTTCGTCCAGGTGCTTTTCTTTAATTACGGCTAAATTATTCTTGCGATCATCGGGGCAGGATGGGGCTGCCGTAGGAAAATCGTACGACTATTCGATCATCGGACGAAACGTTTCGTCCGATAATTGTAAGGTGTATGGGCACCTTAATGCTGGAACTTTGACATGGAGAATTGCTTTTGGGTGTTCTGCGCAAAACAAAGTTCCAGCAAAGAGATGGTTCACAAGTTGCCTACACCTGTGCAGGGCCGGATTTACTCTCCCTACCGCCCCAAGGCCAGGTTCCGTAATATGCCCCCCCGCCAACCATCCCCCCTCCCCATTAATGGAGAATGGCGGCGGGGTTAGTTTACATTTTTTTTACTGTTTCTTTATTTTTTGTAACTTTTTTATCATTTTTAATTTAATTATTTCTTCTTATTTTTTTAATTTTTATTTTTGTTAAATATTTTTTTATATTTGTATTTATCTTATTTACTTTTTTATAATTTTTTTATCTTATTGTTTATTTTTTATAATTATTTTCTTATTTTTTAATAATTTTTTTTCAAAATCAATTACATTTTTTTCCCCACCTAACGTTATTGCTATCACACAGGAGATAACAATCCCCTGTGTGATAGCAATTGGAGGGGCCAGGTTCTCTTTATTGACCCTGTCACCTCCAATACAGGAGTTCTAGCACAAATCTGTGACAGGTGAGAGAGGAAGAGCACAGCACAGCTCTCCCCTCTCACTGTCTACACGGAGCGTAACGGCAGGGGTACTTTTAACCCTGCCGCTCTGCTCACTGCGCCGGAGGACGGAACCAGAGGAGAGAGGTAAGTGCAGGGGGGGAGTGGAGGACGGACCGGCCAGCTGCAGACTTTTTACATGTCATCTCGGCGACATCGCCGAGATGACATGTAAACGAACATTCGGCTTCCTCATTGCGGGCGCCTGCGCCCGCAACTTCCCCACAAGGACACCGCTGTCTCCCTCTGCGCCCTGCCGCCCCGAGGCCGGGCCTCGGTGGCCTTGTGGGAAATCCTGGCCTGCACCTGTGTGGACATAGATTGATCCTTACGCACCATAAGAAACAACTGATCTGAAGGTAATGTGAATGCTTCAGTAGGAGCAGGAGGCTGACCAATGTTACAGGGAGGACCACAAATGTGGCAGCAGTATTCAGGAAGCCTGGGAGAGAAATGGATGGCCTGTCCGTCAAGTGGAACCGGAGGAACCCGTGGTCTGGTGGCATCTTGTTCCAGAGAGAGAAGAAGAGGAAGTAAGAAGAGTCAGGCACACAGAATAAGTGAGACCCAACTGGGGGGCCGCGGTGTGAGGTGCTCGCAGGGAATCATCTAAATAAAAACTCCTGCTAGTAAAACATTTTTTCATGTGGCTGGTGTTGCTCTTTAAATGAATCCTATAGCGCAGAGCTGTGTTAACAGTCTGGAATAGATACATTAAAAGTAAGATAAGGGTGAATATAATTATTTCCTGCTTCTTCAGGATAACTTGGTATTCGGATTGTAGTTCACCACTTTCATACAAAAAAAGCAGTTCTTTTGCTAGAGACCTTTAAACAGTTAAATCTGAGCAGGAAGACTGAAGACAGCAGCAGATCATAGCGGAGGAGGACGGATGAGACACTGTTAGGCGGTGCAGCGAGGTGATAATATGTGTGTACTCTATGTACTCCTTTAGTAAATAGCTGTGCAAACCTGGACTCTCCCAGTCAGCCACATTTGTACAGCGAGAGGTTACATCACCTGCGTCACGGGTACAATGTCACTAATGACATTTTAATACGTCTTCAGCTGGCACAGAGACAGGGCTGGATTTCCTGCTGCAAATTACATATGAGCACAGCTGATGGAGATTAACCAATGGGACACAAGGGGATTCTTCCTATACTTTTGAGATGGAGAAAGGGACGACTTTTTAGAGTCAAACTTTTTCGATATCAACAAAAGACATGTCCTTACCTCACTCGGCATGATACGTCCATCAGTTCAAATAGCATAGAAGGACCATAAATTGTTCTTTTGCGAAAGACGCATTTCCATATATGTGAACTGTTTAAGGGTGCCTTACGATAGCCGTACGATAATTGCAGGAAATCCCGCGGTCGTACGATTATCGTAAGGTGTGTGGAAGCCGTGCGACCTCTGCTACTGTAAGGTGGCACGACTTTAAACTTACGAACATGTTCGAAAACCCACCGAGCATCGTACGATGTTTGGCGGGTGTGTGGCATGTTCGTAAGATAAAAGCCGGACGGGCCGGTGTGCGCAAGCGCACACTGCCCGTTCGGCATTGCGGTCATCGGAAGCCCGCCCCTCAGGGGGGCGTGGCTTTGCGATCATCACAAGTACGATCTGCCTGTCCAAGATAGGCAGATCGTAGTCTTGCGATGGTTGTAAGGTGTGTGCCCAGCATTACTTGCCAAAATATCTGGCAATGAGCAGAACTCCAGCCATAACCATCATTGTAACTTTTGAATAAAGCTGGGACGGCTTCAAACTCCTGGATTTTTTTTTTTCCTCGCAAATCAGGTTTTATTGTAAGATATTCAGGTGTTACAGACAATATATTTTTTTACCAATATTATCAGGCAGGTTTATGATTACATGAGATGGGCCTTTATGTCTCTCGATGGAGGATAAAGTCAACAAGTGGGACATGAGGTCATGGTCACGGACTGAGATGGCTTGTAATGTATCCTGAGCAGTAATCTGATGGTCTTTAGTGGTATTATTATAGATGGGCGCACCTGCCTGGCCCAGGGGTTTCCTCCCACCCACGTTGAACCCATGAGAAAAATGATAAGGGCATAGCCAGCGTAAGAGTTTAGCCGCAGCTGAGTTTCTTTCCACTTCACTGATAAGAGACGGCTGGGTCATACTGACATGCAGCTTAAAGTGACACTAAACTCAGCAGTTAAATCTGAAAAATACATTCAGGTACCTTAAAGGAGAAGTATGAGGCGAGTGAAAATCACTCAGCCTCATAGTTCTAGCCGACCTGTGACAATGAGACTGTCACAGGTCAGCTCAGTAGATCGGGAAGTGAGCGAACACATACCGGCGTTCACTCACTTCTCGATCCTGTCCCTGCAGAGAGCCGTAAGTGCCACTCACGGCTCCCTGCAGGGATTCCCCCGCTCCGATCTTCCAGCACTGACTGGAGGAACGGACGTGGTGGGGGGTGGGTACAGCTGGCTCTGCCTCCAGATAGGCAGAGCCAGCTGTCACTCACGCAGCTGGGTGGATCCAGACAGTAATGCTGTAGCTCTCTATATACTGAGCTTAGGGTGACGGGAGGACGCTAGTTTGTGTCCTCCCGTTACCCTAAGGAGAACTATGGGGAAAAGCCATGACCCCATAGTTCTCCTTTAACTATTAACAAAAATATCCTATTTGTGTATCACTCGGCTGTAGATCCTCCAATCATCTCTGAATGGGTGCTGACACTGTCCTTCCTTCTGGAGGGGGGCTACGTCTGTTCCCCATGGTCCCTGTGTGTGTTGTAAAGTAGTCACCGCTCCAAGCTCGCTCCCGGGATGGACTACAATCTCAATGCAAATTAGTAAACTAGACATGAGATTGTAGTCCATCCCAGGAGGGGGGGGAGCTTGGTGCGGTGACTACTTTACAACACATCGATAATAGGAAATCACCTGCACTCCATGCAGCGTACAGACCTTGAGTAAAAGGTTGGTGCTCGAAGTGACAACACGGATGGCGCCATGTCAGATACAGTCCATAATAGAAGTCACCAGCACTCGATGATGTGTGCACGAAGTAAAGCACTTTTTATTCAATCGTCACATGCGTCAAACAGACAACGTTTCGGGGGCCACGCAGGGTCTCTTCTTCTGGGCGACATAGTGATTTACATAGCGGATTTAGAAATAAATCAACTATGCAGATAGTGTCCTGGCTGGGATCCGAATCCATGACCTCAGTGCTGCAAGGTCCTATGCTCCCCTCTCAGCACAGGTTTCCTATTAATGTGTGGGAAAGGTGTGATGGCATTGCAAGTAAGAACGGAAAAAGCCGAATTTAAACATTATAACAAATGCAAGACAAGCATGGGCAGCGTATGCAAGCAAGTAATAATAACAGTCCATTAGCGATGCTTGGTAATAATCCGTCACACTCACCTTTCTTCTCTTCGCTTTGAAAACACCCTTCGCAGCAACTTTTTATAAATTCCGCCGCCATCCTAGGCGTAGTTGGCTGTAATCCGCGGATCAGAGGCCGGATGCCCCGTAAATCAGTCCTAATAATCGGAGGGAGACACTTTTAAAGCGTTTGGCAGTTTAGACAACACGTAAAAAAACAAACATATTGTACAAAAATAATGGCATTTCAACAGCGACCCGTGCGAAGTGAAGAGGCGGGGCTATGCAAATGAGCCACAGAGTTTGTGTGCATTTGGCTCAGTGATGGAAGAGATAAGGAAATAAGAAAGGATAGAAGAATCGAGCCATGAATCATGCGATAATACAAATACCTGTCTTATCTCAGAGGGATTTCGACAGACTGGAAGATTTAGCTGTTGAGACATAGGACTGGAATCAAATGGACACAAACGAAAGGGCAGGAAAAGGGCTTCCCGAAAGACAAAGGGAGAGAGAGAGCGTGAACCTGCCCAGCTGGCATGCAGACAGCAAAACAAAACAAAAAAACATGACGGGGGACGTCCTGAAAATGAAAAGACAGGTTCTCTTTAGAGCTGAACTCTACCTAACTTTCATTTAAACTTCCATTCCACTCTTAACTTCCAGGGGCAGAGACAAGAGCAGTCACCCTGCACAATGAGAGAGATAGCAGCAGTGAGTGGTCTTTATTACAGGAGGGGGCGGAGACAAGACCGGTCACCCTGCACAAGGAGAGAGAGCAGCAGTGTAGGGTCTTTATTACAGGAGGGGGCGGAGACAAGAGCAGTCACCCTGCACAAGGAGAGAGAGCAGCAGTGAGCGGTCTTTATTACAGGAGGGGGCGGAGACAAGACCAGTCACCCTGCACAAGGAGAGAGAGCAGCAGTGAGCGGTCTTTATTACAGGAGGGGGCGGAGACAAGACCAGTCACCCTGCACAAGGAGAGAGAGCAGCAGTGAGCGGTCTTTATTACAGGAGGGGGCGGAGACAAGACCAGTCACCCTGCACAATGAGAGAGAGAGCAGCAGTGAGTGGTCTTTATTACAGGAGGGGGCGGAGACAGGACCAGTCACCCTGCACAAGGAGAGAGAGCAGCAGGGAACAGTCTTTATTACAGGAAGCTCCCAAGTCTCACACTGGATTACTGCACAGATCTGGAAGAAATACACAAAGCTCACCGAGATTCAAGGAAGAATACACATGACTCTTGTATGAGGACGAAATCTGCCGATCCCGGAGTTCAGCTTTAAGACGGACAACAGACAAGCTTGGGACGGATTTTTTATGTTTGTTCCACCCCTGAAATGCCCAATAACCACCTTGCGTGGGCATGATGATGTCGTTATGTGACAGTATACACAGAAGCTGCAGCATTGTGTCACATCTTAAATAACACGCAGTGCAGCGTTTAAGGATGGCGGCACAGGAAACTCCTTCCGCTGAGAAAGGATTAAGTGACTCCAAACAATGAAGCACATTTGCTTGCCTTTTCAGCTTACATGATGTGTCTCCTGGCTTAGGTCCGATGGGCAGTCACAAGGTTGGCGTCACAAGGGGGGTGCGGCCCACACCCGGGTGTCACCATTGCAGGGGGACGACACCAAAATGACTAACAGTCATTTTGGTGTCACCCCTCTCTAAAAAGTCGGGCACTCAGTCATGGACCGAGACCCCGACAGTGTCAGGAGTGAGGAGGGGACCCGGCGGCATACCTCATCCCGCCGGGACAACGTCTTCTTCTCTCTCTGCCAGTGTCCATCACCAAGATGACCGCCGGCATGCATCAATCAGATAGTCGCGCATGTGCGATGACGTCATTGCGCATGCACGAGGTGACGTCACGTGCGATGACGACACGGTGGGGTGACACCCGGCCTCGGGACACCCCTGGTCACCTATGCTGCAAAATAACGAAATTTGAATGCGAGGAAGAATTGCATTTTCAAAGTGCTTGCAAGCAGACAATTTTTAATGCTTGTGTAGACATACACTTAGGTCAGGAGTGGGCACACTCCGGCCCTACAAATCCCATGAGGCATTGCAAGCTGCTCACAGCCACAAGCATGACTCCCAGAGACTGATGCATCATGGAACTTGTAGCTTTACCACAGCTGGAGGGCCAGAGTTTGCACCGCTCTGACTTAGGGGATTATTCCCGCCACTAGATGGAGCCAAGGAGCACAGGCAATTCCTATGCTTCTCGGCTACATCTGGAGGTGGAAATGCTGTGCGAGTGGCTTTCACCCAGCATGTAGCTGAACGCATCATTTATCATTCATCCCCTTGCTATCAATGGACTGCGTGCTAGAAAGGAACATCCTTATTTCTGTCTGTGCGGTGACTGAAGATGACACAGTTAAGTAAACTTTCTAACCGCCAGCTCACATGGCACAGCACCAAACCTCAGAGAGGAAGTACTTCTCCACATTCCTGTCCATCACTATGACAGGAGAGTTTCCATAACCACCAAAGTGTCAACATACACAAATCTGTTCTTTAATACCAAATACGGCCAATGTTGATATTATAAAGCAGGACAGCAAATCTTCCGCCCTGTTCACTGTATTATTGCTGCGGTGTTGCACCATTAGCCTTATGCAATGCTGCGTCCCCGTCTCCCAACTATGCTCCTGTGTTGTCACGCGGGCTTTCAATGGAGATTGTGGCTTTTTTAATACTCATTACACAGACATGGTCCAATGTTGGCACCATCAGGAAACCCACCCTGAGATATGTCATGCAGCCATCGATGGAGTGTATTTGAACATTAAAGTCACACATTTTTGACTACTCCCCCGCCCAAGTTGGGAACATGAAATTGTCCCCCCCACAATGCTACTTTAAGGACTTACCTTGAATGAAGACTCTTTGATCCGATCATCTTTTTCCTCCCGCTTGTATTCAGCAATCCCTCCAGCGCTGGTGCCGGTGTTCTATAAAATTTGCCAGCTCATCAAGATCTCCAACTCGTGACGTTACCTCCGTCACAACCGACAAGATGGCGCTAGTGCGCGTGCACCAGTTTTGGCATTTTTCAAATTGACTTCCCCAGTTGCCGTAAGTGCGCCTGTGTGGCATCGCAATCCTCATCGAGTTCTCCAACTCCCGTCATATTGGACAATTTTATACTGCTCTTGGGTGGCGCACTGACGGGAGTTGGATATCTCGACAAGTTGGAAATCTCGATAGAACACCAGTCTCTGATCCAGCACAGGTTCCTGTCTCTTCCTGTCCCACGGTGTCTGTCCAATGTGCACGCTCATGGGTGTGTGCATTCAGCTCCACTGTGTCTCTCCACTTCTACCTGCTGAAGATCTTTACTGCGCATGCGCCTGCCCCATCATCGAGCGCCCGTGCAGGATGAAGCTTCAGATCTTCGGACGGGAACGAGCGGCGGAGACGCAGGTAAATTTTTACCTTTTTGGTAACTTTTATTTTTTTAAATGTTTTTCCATGTATCTACGGCTTGCTAGCAACCAAGAGCTTAATTCTACGTTAATTTAACATTTAACCTTAATCCCCAAACCTCAACCCAACCCACATCTGTCACCTTGCATATCCCCGATCCGTTCTATTGCCAAAAAAAACAACGCCATCGTATATCAGTGACATTTCTGTCCACCAAGACAATGCTGAAACACCTGTGCCAATATTTCTGCATTGAACACAGCTGAATCATTTCATTTGGAAACTCTGCACATCAGAGCTATGATAACATGTTGCTGCAATATTTCTTCTCGCTTTTTGATTTTTTTCACATTTCCTTTTTGTCTTTTTCGTCCCCCCCGCTCGCGTGCAAATTAAAGGGAGAACCTCGATTTTTCCATTCGCTGGCGGAAAGGGTGTAACTAGCGTTCACAGGTGCTGTGGGGGACAAACGCACAGGATGCTCCGCACGTGGGAAAGAGAACCTGTCTCCTAGGCTCGTCTGACTGGCCATGCCATTGTTTATCCAAGCATCAGTAGAATGAGAGAATAAGGACAAAATGGGCTGCGCTAAGCTCCCACTCCCAGCTGTGTAATCATTCACTGAGCCTGTAATAACACGCGGGAAATAATTGGGATTAAATCAGCGTGTGTGTGTTTGTTGAGACTGAAATTTTGGTTGAATAACAAAGTTGCTAAGATGATTGATGAAACCACACGAAGAGCGGGCTGTTTACCCCCCCTCCTTCCTGTCCAGGCCTTTTTATCAGTATTCAGCGCTGCGGTACTTTGACATCTTTATTCAGTCATACAACGCCGTAGCGAAATTAATTTTATATCATTTTATTGGGACAGATAGAACTTTATTTTGCTGGTATTTAATCAACACTTGGGGTTTTTTTTATTTTCTACTATATAAAAAAGTAGCGAACATGTTGAAAAAAAAACTGTTTTCCCTTCATTATGTTTTTATTTATTTATTTATTTATTATTATCCAAAAAGACGGGGTCACGTTGGGTAAATAGGTAAAAGATGGACACTGGCACTCCAGAGCAAATCCAGTACGTCTATTTGTTTACGTACTTGTTGCAAATGCAAAACACAAGATACACAAGATACAACGTTTCGGGGTCTCACAGGATCTCCCTTCATCAGACAAACAAGTGATGTAAAATATTAGACGCCAAACATGTCAAGCTTTAAAATTGCGTCGCCCGCGAAATCGCAAACAAATACCATGCCCAAAATTGTCCATAGGCGACAACGCTTTAAAAACGTTTACCACTCCTCAATTTAGTGGTAAAGTGACATTAAAGGATATTTCCCCCCCCCACCCCCAAAGGACCCAGCGCCCTGCAGCCCCCCGACACCTCTATCTCCTGGGAACCCTGCTGGAAGACCTTACCCACCCGGACGCTCTGGGACCTCACACTCAGCCGGAAACCCTCCTGTCCAGTCCGGACCTTCATAATCGCAAGTACCCCCTCAAGGGGATTCAGCAGCCTCTTATATATCTACGCATTGGCTGATGCCATCATATGTGAATATACCTGACTAATGGGACTGTATGATTACTCCCTGCAGCCCCCCGACACCTCTATCTCCTGGGAACCCTGCTGGACGACCTTACCCACCCGGACGCTCTGGGACCTCACACTCAGCCGGAAACCCTCCTGTCCAGTCCGGACCTTCATAATCGCAAGTACCCCCTCAAGGGGATTCAGCAGCCTCTTATATATCTACGCATTGGCTGATGCCATCATATGTGAATATACCTGACTAATGGGACTGTATGATTACAATTGATACTTCCATAACTCCCAATTGATATCTTCACTACCTAGTCTGTTTACATAGATACTATTAAAGGAGAACTATGGGGTCCGTGTTTTTCCCCATAGTTCTCCTTAGGGTAACGGGAGGACACAAACTAGTCACCCTAGGCTCTAGGCTACAGCTCGCGGTATACTGAGACGCCGCAGCCGGAGCGGATCCCGATATGGACGTCGCGATCCGCCCAGCTGCGTGAGTGACAGCTGGCTCTGCCTATCTAGAGGCAGAGCCAGCTGTACCCGCCCCCTCCCCCGTCCGTTCTGCCAGTCAGCGCTGGCAGATCGGAGCGGGGAGAGGGGGATGCAGCCCCTCCCCCTGTCACGGCAGAGAGCCGTGACAGGATTGAGAGGTGAGCGAACGCCGGTATGTGTTCGCTCACCTCCCGATCTACTGAGCCGACCTGTGACAGTCTCATTGTCACAGGTCGGCTAGAACTATGAGGTGAGTGGAAATCACTCATCTCATAGTTCTCCTTTAAGTTCACTGTGTACAATTTGAAGGGGGTCTATGAAGTAATAGACCCTTGAGGCTCAAGCCATCTACACTCGTATCACGGCAAATAATGCTATAACCCCTAACACTCCACCAGGTATAGTGACGCAAGAATACTTACACATTTCCGCAGCTGAGATCCATATAACAGAGTGTTTAAGGGGATCGTGACACCTTAAAGGGTTTCTAAACCCTCAGCTTTCTTTGCATATATATAAGGCTAGCAAGCAGTAGATATATGCAAAAATAAAAAAAAAATAGAAAAATACAGCCAGTACATTTACCTTGACTTATTTTTTTACAGATATGAAATAAATGTGTCGCTATAGTGTGAATGGCACTGCTCTGGGGCACCTGCTATGAATGTGATTGATACAGGTCAGTGGCTGGCCAAGTAGTGAAGCAAGGATGAAGATGACTGGAGCGCGCTTCTCCTTCTTCAAGAAAGTCAACAATGGCAGCTCCCATATGTCCGTTCTGACAGGTCCCCTTCAAGGGTACAGAGTTTTTCTGATGCAACAGGGAACGTATCAGTGAGGGAAAATTCTACATCGCTCACACATGGCTGTATAGTACTCAAATATAATCCCTGCCAAGATACACAGCCTTATCTCCTGCAATGCTAAATCCCTCATGGAAAAAAAAAAAATCTCTCTGCACTTAAATCAGCAAAAATTCCAAAATATAACACTGAGATAAGAGGCTGAGATAACCTGTACTTAGCAAGAAACAGATCTCGTTATATAACTGACAACCTGCCGGACCACAAAATAAACAGGGTAGATCGTCTCTAGGAAAACACAAACCTTCAGTGAGGTGACAACCAGCCAAATATCCGGATGGAAATAGGACCAATTTATTTTTTTTAAAGGGCCAGCTTCGGCTTTGTCATCTTGACCCTAATAGTTCACTAATGAGCAACAAGCATGCAGCCAGGGATTTCTGTATTCTTACTGGTTCTTACCAAATATCTAAAAACTGGCTTTTGCTCAGTTATGTCGTAATGATTTGAAAAGGTCCAAAACTTGCAATGTGCTGTCCTGAATGTTGAAATCGGGCTTGCAGTGTCTTGTTTTGTATGCTAATGGGTGCCAGGTGGGCAGAGAAGAGTGTTCATGGTGGGGGTGTTCAGTGCAGCAGAATTGTTTCTAGGGTCTCAACAGATCAGGATGCACCTGTGGGCACACATTGAAATTCTGACGGGCTTGTACTTATATCAAATGAGGCTGACCATTGCACTACATGTATGGTGTATGGTCAACTTTCCGCGGGACCTGATGCCCTCAGTAGAAGACCTGGGGTAATCAGCAGGAAACTAGGGACACTCAGTAGGAGACCCAGGGGACTCAGTAGAAGATCCAACTCACTCAGTACACGGCTCTGCAAGGAGTTAAACTTTGTGCCAAATAAGATGACTTAATTACTTAAACAAAATTCATGCTTAGTAGAAGAGCCGGGGCACTCGGACCCAGGACACTCAGTAAAAGACTGGACGCACTGCGTACAAGGCTCTTCAAGAAGTTAAACTTTTGTGCCAGATAAGATACCTCTAATTACTTAAAGGAGAACTATGAGGGGGGGTGCTTTTCACTCACCTCATAGTTCTAGCCGACCTGTGACAATGAGACTGTCACAGGTCGGCTCAGCAGATCGGGAGGTGAGCGAACAGATACCGGCGTTCGCACACCTCTCGATCCTGTCACAGCTCTCTGCCGTGACAGGGGGAGGGGCTGCATTCCCCCCTCCCCGCTCCGATCCGCCAGCGCTGACTGGCGGAACGGACGGGGGAGGGGGCGGGTACAGCTGGCTCTGCCTCTAGATAGGCAGAGCCAGCTGTCACTCACGCAGCTGGGCGGATCCAGACATAATTGTCAGGATCCCCTTCAGCTGCGGCGTCTCAGTATACCGTGAGCAGTAGCTCGCGGTATACAATGGCGTCTCAGTATACCGCAAGCTGTAGCTCGCGGTATACTGAGCTTAGGGTGACGGGAGGACGCTAGTTTGTGTCCTCCCGTTACCCTAAGGAGAACTATGGGGAAAAGCCTTAACCCCATAGTTCTCCTTTAAACAAAATTCATACATTTAGGTGCAGTTTATAGTCCTATCCTCATAAATAAAATTGTATTAAAGAATGCAAACAAGGAGAACCTATGGGCACACTCGGCAGATGACCCGGGGCACACTCGGCAGATGACCCGGGGCACACTCGGCAGAAGACCCGGGGCACACTCGGCAGAAGACCCGGGGCACTCGGCAGAAGACCCGGGGCACTCGGCAGAAGACCCGGGGCACTCCGTACAAGGATCTTCAAAAGGTTAAACTTGGTTCCAGATAAGATATCTCTAATTACTTAAACAAAATTCATACAACTAGGTGCAGTTTATAGTTTATAGAATGCAAACAAGGAGAACCTATGGGCACATAAATAACTTACAATAACCTCTCGTTTCATTAATATATAAATATATATTTACCAACTAATAACCAACTAATGGTTGTGAAAAAACATAAACCGTATACCTAAATCTCAATCCTCATAAACAAACATTGATATAGTTATGGACTCCCTACAGTAGTTACAGTATATGAAGAATGCAGATATTAGACCCACAAACATTGTTAGGTACGAGGTAGTTATTGATGCTTGCATAGATATTAGATCACCATTCCGATGACATCATCCACCAGATTACCTCCATCCATACTCGGGCTGGTTTGTATCTACCACTGATTGTTTGAGCGCACGCGACCTATACGCATTCCGATATGTTATTGTAATGTGGTTGTTGAAAGAAATATCCACCTCCTGTGGGTATGCCAGGCAGCAGGTCACCAACTATGTACAGCCATTATGTTATTGAGTCAGCCAAAGTCAGGTATACAATGTAACAGGAAAACAAATCACTCAGGATGCAGCTGTTTTGATTATCTGCAGTGTTTAGGTGCAAAGCAACATCCTAGAGCTCACAAAATGCTACAGAAACCCGAGATTTACAGGAAACCAAAAACTGCAGATTTACAAAATGCTCCGCTGATGACCCATAAACATTAACATTTCATATTGGCTACAATGTCTCTACAATCTCAGTATCCCCTCCAGAAGGAAGGACAGTGTCAGCACCAATTCAGAGATGATTGGAGGATCTACAGCCGAGTGATACACAAATAAGATACATTTTTGGTAATATTTGAGGTACTTGAATGTATTTTTAATATTTACCTCCTGAGTTTCGTATCACTTTAAACATGTTTTATAAATAACAAAACTTTACCTTACTAGGCGGTATAAAGCTGCAGGATTCTGCAATATCTGAATTAGAATTTTTTAGTTGTAGATGGATGCTGTTGCATTCCCCCACACCTCCATACTTGGGTTTTAGGAGCTATTTTCAGGTGGTTGTCGCACGGTTTGGGTCTCATAGACCTCTCTATGCATTGAAAACCGCGCGGTTTGGGTCTCATAGACCTCTCTATGCATTGAAAACTGCGCGGTTTGGGTCTCATAGACATCTCTATGCATTAAACACCGCTCGGTTTGGGTCTCATAGACGTCTCTATGCATTGAAAACCGCGCGGTTTGGGTCTCATAGACATCTCTATGCATTGAAAAATGCGCGGTTTGGGTCTCATAGACCTCTCTATGCATTGAAAAACGCATGATTTTTAAAGCAAAGTCGCCCCAAACAAAAACGCACAAAAACAGCTCACCAGCGCAATCACCTAGGTGTGAACCTAGCCTGAGTTCTATTGGGGACTAAACATTTGACCTTCCTGTTCCACGTGTGGCTCTTAGACCTCATTCACACCATAGAAGTGCGCTAATTGCATGTAATTCTTGTATTTAGCACACACTGGGTGCACTGGTGCATTGCGTTGTTCCAAAACACCCCCAGGCAGACATGCATTTTTCTTTCACCATAAAATGCCTTGTGCCCCCTGGGAGGTGCATTTGGGTGCCAATCAAATGCATGGCAATGCACCAGCACACCTAGCGTGCAGTGCACTGTGTGATAGTGAGAACTAAACACACAGGTCCCATGCATTTAGCGCAATGCTATGGTGTACGCAAGGCTGTTGTGTTTACTGTGTATTGTGAAAATCCTGCTGTAGTATATTTTTCAGTCAACTTTTGCTGAAGGAATCGGACCAATAATTCAATAAATGGATAAGCTGTGACTGCAGGATAAGCTGTGACTGCAGCCAATCAGCAGTCACAGTTCATGTGATTAGACAATGATGAGTAGGGTTCAGGGGGCTGAGATTACAGAGACATTCATTTTGGTGCTACAACCAAAGAACATTGTCACTCAGCCACATGAAATCCATTTGCAGACACTTGTCCGTGGTTGCTGTGGCTAAAGCCTTGCTGTGCTATGGGGGCACTCCGTAAAGAACAGTTGGTCAGTCGTCTTCTGGCACCCAAAGTAGATCTAAACCCTGAATGGATAACATTAAGTTTGCTAAAGCACTGAGTATCATAAACAAATGCTGTTTGTGTTTCCCCCATTCAGTCCTTGTTTTCATCATTTGTTACACATTAGTGTTGTTGATCTCCTGCAGCCCTTTCAGCAACTTACATGCACGCCAGTGTCGGTTACATATTATTGCTCTGGACCGGCTTCTTGATGGTGATAACAGTGGTCCATGTCTAAGAAATGATGCCTAAGCCATGTGTGATGGCACAGCTGCTTGAAGTCTCCTCTAGGGGAGCATGTCACAGGGTGACAACGCAGGAGCACAATCAGGAGACAGGGACAGAGCATTGTCACCCCATAACAGGAAGCGCCCGAACAAAGACCTACATGGCAGGATCACCAGGAAATATTTCATTCAAAGATGCAGATTTAAAAAAGATTGAAATGCCATGAACGCGTTAAAGCTTATATGACCTGGTCTCAAACCTTGTCTCAAAGAATCACCCTAACCGTCCCTGCTTTCCTGCTTCCTTGTCAACTCCTCCCATGCTCGCCTCCAGGACTTCTCTAGAGTCTCTCCCATCCTCTTGAACTCCTTACCCTAACCTGTCCGTCTATCTCCCACACTGACTGCCTTTAGGATCCCTTAAAACTCATCTCTTCAGGGAAGTCTATCCCACCTCAACCTAACCACTGAACCATCACGTTCTCATACAATTCATCCCCACATAGTTACCTCCTCGTGTATCATTGGCCCCGCCCTCTTAGATTGTAAGCCCTCAGGGGCAGGGCCCTCCTTACCATCTTGTCTTGGATTGTAATGTCTTCCTTATATTGTAAAGCGCTGCGCACACTGTTGGCGCTCTATAAATCCTGTATAATAAGATTAATGGTAAGGTCAGATTAAAGTCATACACAGCTAGAAAGTCACTCGATTCCCCCATTCACCCTCAACAGCCTAGATGAAGGAATCTCCACTTCCGGCTATTGTATTTAGGCAGCTGTGACCCCTTCCTGAAAACCGGAACAGCGGCTGCATCTGATTGGATGCAATCGATTTGTTCAGCTGACAATTTTGCACCCGGCTCAGTCGGTTTTAATATCGACTTATGTGGCACTTGCAGGGCCACCCATGGCTCAAATTTTGGAACCGGCCCCAAATACGAGCCGTGCATGGACAGCGTTAGTGGCTTCTCACAGGAGACGTTTTCACAATCACAGAATCTACTAAAAAGGGAAATAATCATTTTGAGCGGTTTGTTCTTTTAAAATCTATCCTGCCAGCCCATTACAGGTCATCAACAAATTTATAAAAATTATTTAAAAAAACTTTGCGCCAGAAGCATGTGTCCTAAGCAGCGAGCACTAATCCAACCAATAGAGGAATAACATTGTTAATATATTGTTTTGGTCATCCCCAAAACTATGGATGCACAGATACTTTTCGAGTACCAGTGCCGATACTTGGCATTATCATGAGAACTACCGGGGTTGCAGCGGTTGCAGCTGGGGCCTGGCTCTGGCGCTCCACCACTGTCCTGAAATCATTGGTCTGTATTGTTTTAGAAAAACTGTCACATGACAATAAACAAAAATGTATCAGTGCTCGTACTTGTAAGTACTCGGCAAGTATCAGTACTCGCAAAACTGGTATCTGTGCATCACTTTATTTATATTTATAAAAACAGAATCATACATTAAAACAGAGATGTACAAATCCCGGGAGCTCCGTGTGCTCCTTACAAATGACAGCTGCCTCCTAATTTTTTAATTTTTCTCTAGTGTAGTCTTTGAGCTCAAAAGTATCGGTACTTGTACTCGTACCTGTACCAAGTACTGTACTTGGTATCTGTGCAACCCTACCCAAAACTGAACTTTAATTGGCAACATCAGTAGAAAGCTCAGCGATTTAAAGGGCCACCACCGGTTGGCTAATTCCAGCACACTGAAATCACAAGCTGACAACACAAGCGTGACATCAGATATGATGAAGACAATGGATGTAGTTCAAAAGCCTTGCAATGATATAGCCGGCGATTGGCTTCACCTTAACTCCAAACGCTCTGCTTTCATCCATGGCAAGCACAGTGCAATACAAACAGAATATCAGAATTGGAAGAATTACCTGGGTGACAGGTTCACTTGCCCCAACGTCGTAAAGAAGAGTCCATGTCTGCAATAAATGAGTGATTTGGGGTCGGACTGACACTGAAACGTTCCTGGAAATGCTGGAAACTTTCTACATCTGACGTGAGTGAATCTGAGCAGCCAGGTGACTGGAGCTGACTGGCCCTCCCACTGACTCTCTATTCCACCCTAATCGGAGTGCAGCCTGCTCATTGGTCAGCAAGTGCAAAAAGACTCACAATGAGGACTGACAACTATGCATCCTCTGCATCAGTCCCCGGATCACGTAGTGCTGGAGGTCCATAGACCGAATGCAGCCAGAACAAGGGACTGCTAGATGGACAGGAAACAAATTGTAACAAATGACAAACGTTGATCGACTTTGAGCATTGTGTATTGTATCTTATGTTGCTGTGATGTTCTTTATGGGGAAGCTACACTGAGTGGCCAGATTATTATGACCCCCCCCCTCAGTACTTCGTTGGGCCGCCTGGTGACTCCACGAGATGGTGAAAGGTGATGCGAGGAATCTGACACGGCACTGTCGCCCTTCTGTTGTCTTGTACCAGTCTTGCCCCTCCCCCGTTCTGCCCTAACATTGACTAGTCGCTGACGGCCACAATTCGCACGTTCAGACCCAGATTTTCGGCTGACAGTCCGGTCTTTAAACACTTTAACAATGAGCTGCTCCTGAACATGTAACGCATTCTGCTGTTTTGCTGATACTCGCTCCATGGCTCCGAGCGCCAACAATCATCCCGCGTTCAAAGGCTGTTACATCGCGTTGTTTCCCCGTATCTTCCGAAACAAATCACTTCTACTGTCGTGGTAAACAACCCGCTTCCCTATGTATAATGGTCTGGCCTTCTAGCAACTTCAGCGTGAAATTATAGCTAATTTGTCTACAAACGTCAGGTGGTCATAATAATCCGGCCACTCAGTGTATATAATAATCTGGCCACTCGGTGTATATAATAATCCGGCCGCTCAGTGTATAGTGGAGGTAAGACTGGTATTCACGCTTTGAAGTTTGGACAGTTCTTGATGTGTGTGCGTCTGCCAGCACCCTACCACCGAGTATCCCTTGACCAGCTGATTGAAGGAGCTGGTTGGAAAATTCTCGGCTAAACAACGGAGCTGGCATCCAATCAGTGGCCGCTGTCAGAATACAAAGGAAACAGAGGGGGATTCGTCCATCAACGCTCCTAACCATTGATGGAAGAATCTGTTCCATTTAGTTGAGCCCGCGAAAAAAAATAGAACCGTGTATGTCCAGCTTTATTGTAAAGCGGTGGTAGGCAACATGTGGGCTCCAGCTGTCTTGAAACCACAAACCCCAATGTGCCTCTGCTTCTGGGAGTCAAGTCTGTGACTGCAATGCCTCATGGGACTTGTAGTTCCACAACAGCTGGAGTCTCGAGGTCACCCTCCCCTGTTGTAAAATATACCTGGACATATTAAGGAATAGGTTTTTGTAAATATAAACATCATCTTTTAAAGGAGAAGTATTGGAATAGTAACATGTACTCTTCCTAATACTTCGAGCCGATGCTTGACACAGTATGTGTTCGCTCACCCCCCGATCTATTGAGCCGACGTGTGACAGTTTCATTGTCACACGTCGGCTCGAACTATGAGGCTGATTGGAAATCTCCTTTTAATGCAGGCAGTGTAAGTACCTGATTTTGACTTGGTATCAGCCATGTGCAATGACCTATCACCATGCAATCACCAGCAGAGCTCAGATTGAATGAGGAAGGAGCAGAAACAGGAGCGAGCACTCATGTGCTAGGTTGACAGGAGGAGAGAGCAGAGTGAGAGAGAGTTGAGCTCATTAGTATGTTGCTTCTCCTTGTACTATCCAGTCACAGGCTGGGGGAGGGACAAGACCTTGCTGATTTTACATTCCTTTCATCCCTTTATTCATCATGTGAAATGTGGGCGTGTGTCATTATTGTGCATACTTTGTACTATTTGTACTTTAATTCTATAGAAATTTTCCTTTTGTTATCTTTCTCCTTCTGCCCAAAGCGACATGTTTTACATAAGTCACGTTCAGATGGTCGTATCTTTGTATGGTTTCCTCCTGGCATTGTAATGACATTTGTGCTCCAGCTGCACCGGGAATTCACAATACAAGGACTGTAATGATGAGACATAAAGGAAGGTGCGGTTACATTGTTACTGTACACTCACCCAGGAGGCAGCAGAAGTCCAAACAGAACGTTTAAAGTGATACGCCAGATCTGTTATCAGTGGCAGCTGGGAGCTTGGTTGTGCTATAGCCAGGGCCGGATTTACTCTCTCTCTGCTGCCCCAAGGCCAGGTTCCTCAATGCGCCCCCCCCTACCCGCCAACACCCCCCTCCAAGCGGTGGCTTCCCCGCTGTACATTTAGCTCTGCTTGCCCAAAGCAGAACTAAATGTAGAAAACAACTACCCGCCCGGCGCACCGGAACTGCATGTCCCAGGCATCAGGAGATAGGAATCCCACACCCCTGCTGCCCCTCTACTCCCTTGGTTGGCCTTGTGGGAAATCCGGCCCTGGCTATAGCACCCCCAAAAATCCAGCTGGCACCCCCCATCAGCAGCACACCATATTGCAGAGTCTGCATTTCACACAGCCAGCTCAGCAGAGGGGACTCACAGTCTGCAGAGAAATGCCTTAGTGTACAGCCCCAGCACTGGTCAGTGGGCTGCTGGGGCTCTGGGTGGATTGATATGGTGCAGTGTGATGTGAACCATTCGCTCACACTGAGCCAAGGCCAGCCAGGCGTAACGTTCCTGCACCGTGCGCCTCTTATAAAAATGTGCATTTTATTCATCATTCACTATATATATATATAAAAAAAAGGGGGGGCCGCACAGTGGCTTAGTGGTTAGCACTCTCACTGTACCCATATTTAGGAGTTTTCTCCAATAATCACTCTCGTAATAAAAACACATTCCCAATGGAGCCACAGACCGCACTACAAACCTGGAAATTGTTTACCAATTCATATTTCCATAACGTCCATCTTTTGTTGTGGTTTCTATGTGTGTTTATTGGTATTTCAATCAATATGTATTATCCCCAACTTCTGTGTCTTTTGTCACCCTGATGAAGGGGGATTGTTGAGACGCCAAAAAATGTTGGCTAAGCCTCCGAAAAACTGACAGAGGTTCTAAGACTTCTGCGCTGTATCCAAAACTTGGAACAGACGTTTGGCTGAGGTTCCACTTTAATTATCTTCTACCTGCCGTGTGCGTAGGTATGACCTTGGCAGGGAGGTTACATTAAGGTTCCTCTAAGGACAAGCAGTGATGTGGAGGGTTCAGTGTTATTAGTAAATTTGTGCGTAAGAATCAGCAGAGATTAAATACATGATACGTAAAGGTTTTGACAGGTTCTCTTAAAGCAGAGCTCCAGGCAAACAGGCAAACCCATAATTCTATCTGTGCAACAGCCATTCTGTGGATCACGGTCTCTTTTAGGTAAGATTGCTGCCTGTGACGTGATAAAAAGCCATTGCCATGGTTGAAAGCAAGCCCCTGGCCTCTCCTTTCCACACCATATGACCGGCTGCTGCTGCTCTCTCCCTTGTGCTGGTCATGAAACAGCCTCCTGTAGTCTTCACTCGTGCAGGGCCAACATAATAACATAGATAGATCCTTTTTTTTTGGACCCCTCTGTGTTTCTTTGTCTTGCAGCCAGGGATTGGTGACAGAGAGAAAAGCACTCCCCTGTCACTGCCTAAAAACCATCACTCGATGGGACATGCAATACTGTGTGCTCCGAAGTGACAAGGGGCCCCGCACCAGACCCACCTCCCTGCAGCCAACCATACCACTACTGATACATGCAATTATCCTTGAAACAAGTTAGGGATATGGACTGATCCTGGGGAGAGGGAGGATCCAGGAGCATTGTAAAGGTAGATTCCGGAGTTCAGCTTTAAGCTGGAGACACGAAGCCAAAAGGAATGGTCTAGGGCTATAAGTAACATACGCCAAGGTTCTTTCCTGGGACCATAATTGATTAAAATGGAACTCCAGCCAAGCAGCTAAATACACAGTTGGATTGTGTACATGTGAACAGTTTTAGCTGCCAAAATACTTGTTATTCTTTTTAGCCACTCTTGTGTCTGACACACCCCAGCCACACTGCACCGCCAGAGAATGGCGCGTCTATCTTGCGTCTCCGCTTCCTCTACCTGGCTTATTTGGATTTTTAATGAGTGTTACGGCATTGGTAAGGTTCTTGCCGTGTTCTGCTTTACTGTAAGCGGCCGATGCAACCTCCACATCCATCCCCCAGTACCTGAATCATGTTTGGATGACTGCACTGTGTAATACAATGTAGTCACTATGCACAAGCTCCGATTCTCTGGATGATTTCTGGTTTGCAGAGGATTATGGGGAATTAGCATAGGGTAGACTTTTGGTAATTTGCCAGTATTATTTGATGCAGACCTTGTAGTAAAAGTCAAGGTTGGCTTATAATGTCCAACCCCCCCCCCTTCCCAAGAATAAAATGTATTCTATACTTACCTTACCCTTGTCTTCTGCCTATGCTGAGGGTGACATCCCCTTTCTTCTGGTGAGATCCTGGGGCGTGCAGGGCAGCCCAGCTCTTATGATAAGACGCATTGCACTGGAGAGTCTTCTTGAAGGTATGAGCATGGGCAGAAAACAGGGGGGAAGGTAAGTATATAATCTAACTTTTTAATTTACACTTTTACAATAGATATGAGACGCAATGCTTGCAGGGGAAAGGGGGTGGTAAGCAGACTGCATTGTACTGCAATGTCTGCTTTAAAGTAATCCAGTGCTTTGCCCAGGCAGCACAAAGCAACAGGTTCCCTTCTAACTTGACTCTCTCCGGCGCCGGCGGTTTAGCAAAAGGCAAAGGAAAGTGCAAATCACCAAGTACGAGTCATGGCTTACAGGGCTATGGACTCCCTTGACTGGCTCAGCATTGTCACATGGACAGAATCACATGTTCCTCCATACCTGGAAGTACTGGGCATTTCCTTCAGCTCCAGGTTATGAACGGAGCAGTGTGATTTAAGCTGTTTACTTTGGGCTGTATCCTTGAAAAGGAGGCGGAGTTCCACCTTGAAACATATTGGATGTTCAACACAAACCTGTTTTAATACATTCCAGTCCAGACCACCTGCGTCCAGGGGCATCCATAACTGTATGCATGTATACGCTCACAACACCTGTGACTCCGGAGTGTAAAATTGCAGCTGATTGCGTCCCTCTGCGCCCATGTCTATGAGCCCTGAATGCCTGGGGAGCATGGAACTCGGAGGATAAGCCTACTTCTAAAAAGAAGCCTTCATCTGGTGGCCTAGAGCACCAGAAGCTGACACAGCACTATAAATCCCAAGACATTTTCTTTATACTGGACAGGACAGAAAAAATGCCCCTATCCCCCTTTCTTACCAGGACCCTCCAATACAAACCACCCTAACACAATCCTCCGCATGCATCACCGGGAGGTTTGTCCTCATTTGTGTCAGACTTAGATGAGTGTGCAAAGGAAATTCTCCCGACTTTATTGACGAGGTGTCTCTGATCGCTGCAGGGGACCTGGAAAGTGAAATGACGTCTGAACAGAAGTTTCTCCACTGGTTAAACAGAACTGGAAACCAGTGAGCTGGCTGGGCACCTATGCCAAAAACATTATATAAACAGAACACATATGCAAATATCATATGCTCTTTCCTTTAAATGAAAACTCTGCAAAGAGAAGGAAAGAAGCTGCTGCTGCTGCTGACTTGTTGTTTTAGAGGAAAACAGAAAACAAATAGGAAGTCCGAGGAGATGTTGAACTTTTTTGCATTCCTGTACCCCCTCTGCAAATATTGCAATCACCAAAAAAGATAAATAAAGGGATATTTCTGGCACGGGAATACAAGGCGCCAGCATGTAGATAAAAAAAAACTGTCCAGGGTTCTTTGACATTCAAATGTTTTCCTTAAAGCAAAAAGGACCCATCACAATGCCGTAATTACATCATATACATTACAAATAATTGCATACTTGCATCTGCTGATTTTAATCCAACTTGTTTCTTGGAACAAAGTTGACTTTTACAAGGATGTCCATGCAATTCAAGTAATAAGGGTAACCTCATGTAATGGATCAAATGTCTTAAGCCATCTACATGGAATATTAGAAGTTGACCCTTTTGGGAGGCACCTGGTATGGAGGGCCAGATCGGTATGTAAGCACAAAGATCCCCAGAATGAGGTAACCTTAGGGAGGGGTTGTCCTGCCTGGTGCCAGCCACGGTCTGCAGTGGACAGTATTAGATTTAGAATTCATATTGTGACATTGCACGTAGCTTGCAGTGCGTTTTTACACAAGTAACCATACGTTGCAGTAGGGCAGTCCATTCATTTGAATGGGCTGACTACCACACCTAAATTGCAAGTGCATAACTTATTTCTTTTTAAATGGTGTTTCATAATATTGCATGGTAATAAGTTATCATTCATTGTGGTGCTTTACAATGCACGTTCGATAGCTAAGTGCATTGGGGTGCCATAAGAAATCATTGTGGGAGCACACGGGTTTCCGCATTGCATAGATGTAATTGGGGGGGTATTACTTTTTTTTTTGTCCCTGTCATTGCTGGGGCTGACCCCATGACCGGTGGTGAGCTCTGTATGCATGTATGTGGTCAGGAAATCAGACTGGTGCTGTGGCACAGAATCCACAATGGCTCCTGCACCCCAGGGGCCCACAGGATTTTCCTTTTTTTTTTTGGCTTGGAATGAATCAAAAGGCAGCAAAGCCAAGCTGGTGACCTGACTTTTTCTCTGCTGCAGTTATGCAATGCAGCTAGGTCACCTCCTTACCAGCCTGTGATTGGACAATACAGGAGAAGGAGCTGCTCCTCTCACCCCTCTATTTGCACTTTTTTGGGGTTGATCTCTACCTGGCTATGGTCTGCCTACCTGTACAGGTACCACCGCTCTACTCCTACATAGAATACACTGATACAGTATAAAGTGGGTTAATCTAATACATGGCTGCTAATTTAGAATAGAGCACCCCAGTCTGAAGATCAGAGGGCACCTACCTGCCATAGCAGGCTCCTGGGAATCCCGGAGCTTCACCTGTTGGAACCAGCTGTGGCAGCAGTCAGTGCAGGGTGTGGGTTACCTGGAGGTGTAGCTGGGTGTCACCTTTACACGCTCACCAGCACAGCAAGAGGAGGAGGAAGGGGTGGCACTGCCAGGATCAGCTACCTGTGCCAGCCTAGATTATGATGCCAGCTGAGTGATGCAGAGACTGTCAGCCTGCTGTGTGAGGATATGATGTGGCTGTAATATGTGGATTATTGCTGTGAGTGGAGAGCTCTGCAGATATATCGATGATCTTCTTCTGCTGTACTGCCAGCATTTAAACTGTATGTAAGCACTTACAATCGTCTCCTTATTTGCTTCCTTTTTAGTCTATTAAAGCTAAACTATACTCTCCTCTCCCCCCTTGACACCGACGTCTTCGCCATGTCATTTTCCAGGTTCCGGATCTTTGGACATCTTGATTGGCCGGACCAGAGTAATATAACTCCTGAGCAAGTACATTCATCCCGCATGCGCAGCTCTGTATACATTTTAAAGAAGATTGCGAACCGGCAGGCAAGTTTGTATTATTGCAGAAGAGGCATGGCATGTTCTGCAATAAAGATCCTGCTCGCAATTTTTCTTTTTTACTTCTTCCTGTTTTGCTTTAAAAATACCATTTAAAGCATTTTTTATATACACTGAGTGGCCAGATTATTATGACCACCTGACGTTTGTAGGCAAATGAGCTATAATTTGACGCTGAAGTTGCTAGAGGGCCAGACCATTATAAATAGGGAAGCGGGTTGTTTACCACGACAGTAGAAGTGATTTGTTTCTGAAGATACGGGGAAACAACGCGATGTAACAGCCTTTGGACGCGGGATGATTGTTGGCGCTCGGAGCCATGGAGCGAGTATCAGCAAAACTGCAGAATTGGTTAAATGTTCAAGAGCGGCTGTAGTTAAAGTGTTTAAAGATCGGACTGTCAGCCGAAAATCTGGGTCTGAACGTGCGAATTGTGGCCGTCAGCGACTAGTCAATGTTAGGGCAGAACGGGGGAGGGGCAAGACTGGTACAAGACAACAGAAGGGCAACAGTGCCGTGTCAGATTCCTCGCATCACCTTTCATCATCTCGTGGAGTCACGAGGCGGCCCAACGAAGTACTGATGGGGTGGTCATAATAATCCGGCCTCTCCGTGTATGTTCTATGAATGCGAAAACCCCCCCTCTAAATGCTGCCAGAAACCTTGTGAGCTGATAACTTCCGGTGCTCTCTGCTTGTGATGACCGTTATCATATAGCATTGTTCTCTGTGGACTGCAGAACACCTCTTTTATGGCATTGAGGAGACGGGGTAGTGTATTGTAGTCTTAACACGCTTCCTGTCCTAGGGTGATAATGCTGCTCCTCTATAGATATAGTACAGTATACAGGACCGGAGTTCCCACAAGGCCAACTGAGGCCTCTAATGCTCTGGAATCGCAACACAAGGCACAGCCTCGAGGGAAGTAGGGAGCAGAGGGGCGGCAGGGGTGTGGAATTCCTATCTCCCAACGACCGGACATGCAGTTCCGGGCGCCGGGCGGGTAGTTGTTTTCTACATTTACCCCTGCTTTGGACAAGCAGGGGTTAAATGTAGACCGGGGAAGCCGCCGCTCGTTCTGTACAAGTGATAAAAAAGTTTTTAAAAAATAAAGAAAAAAAAATTGAAAATGAAAACCAACCGTGCCACCCCGCCATCTGGGGGGAAATTTGGCGGGGAGGGGGGCACGGTAAGGAACCTGGCCTTGGGGTACCACAGAGAGTAAATCCGGCCCTGACAGTGTAGTGAGTGTTGTCACACTATAGGACAGGAAGTGTGTTACCGGCAGGATCACCTGGTGAATGTCGGTTACCGGGCCCCCCTTCCTTCAGTCGGGGGGGCCCCTCCCCAGATTAGACTCTGGATCTGCCTCTGGTTGGAGCATGCCTGAGCAAATGTGTGTCAGCATGGCCACTTGTAGTTTCCACTATGAGACGCAATGATTTACTTACAGTTTATATTATTTACTGTTATAGTTACAAAGGGAAATATAATAATCATTTGATGTATTAAAGTGATTTTGCTGAAAAATACCCGGTTGATCCTGCCGGAAAACTTGTGTCCTTGTAGCTTCCTGTGAGCAATGCTGAAATCTCAAACATTGTTATCAGCTTTCCCAGCCATCTTCTGTGAACTTCAAAACACCTCCTGGAGATGAAACGAGAGGAAGGTGTTTGAGGTTGAATTTAGGAGTGCAGCCCAGGGCGACAACGTTGCTCCTCTATAGATACTGTATAGTTGTCACCCCGTCAGTGGAAATGTGTTACCGGCAGGGATCGCAAGGTGAAAATTAAGGGGGAAAAAAGCCTGAGTGAGCGTTGTCACCCGAGGACAGGAAGTGCATTACTGGCTGACTTTTCTAAAGATAAAAAAGCCAGGAAAAGTTAAAACTAATGCAGCCGCCACACCTAAGGATGGGTAAGTTGCAATATATTATACTTTTGTTCTTGGGTTTAAATACGCTAATATATATTATAAGTCACTGCACATACTGACCTGTAGATTGTCTCCTTGCGTCCCACATTGTGTCTGAGAAGCGTTTTTCTTTTTATAGGCAAAGATGCATCACGTGACTGCGAGGAAGGGGCGCATTCTTAGACAGATGGGGAGTGAGGCCGGCGATCCATCTTATGGTCACACTCTTATTCCGCGCTGGTTTCATTGTTTATATAATTTACTAGTCCGGTTTTTTTCTTTCCTGTTTATAGTTTATTGGTCACAGAACAGGTGCGTCTTACCTCCTTATTGATGATAGATATGAAGGAGGAAGTGCTCGGCCGATGAGCGTACAAAGCAGACAAAAGGGAGCCATACAATGCCCCCCCCGGGGACGGCTTTTGTCCCCTTTTAGTAACCCCTCTCGGGTGTCGCACTTGTCTGGGAGCTTGTGTCTTATTACAGAAATATTCCGGTATATCCTCATTTCTGGTCCACAATTTATAATCGTATTTAGCAGAAACAAGAACCGGACCTGTTTATTACACTGATCTCGGATACACCGTGTTTGTGTCCTTTGTCCATGATTCACGTACAACACCCTCCTCGGCGCTGTTTTCAATGACTGTCATAATGTAGACAGTTGACAATTGTAATTGTGTATTTTATAACCTGCCGGTACTTTATTATGTCGGAGGCATTTATTTTGAAACTGTGTGACTTTTTCATCTCCTTTTTCCCCACTTTGTATCTTCCTGGCCTCCCGGAATTTGACAGATTTTCGGGGTTGTCATGGGTGTTCAGCGAGTACTTTGCCTGATGAAGGGACCCTGTTTGGTCACAAAATGTTGCTCTTTTCTTTATGATATAATCAGGTCCATCCCTTGAATGAGGCAGCCTGAGTCTGTTGCCTCAGGCGGCATCTCTTTGGGTCACATGAGGGGGTGGCAGGCAGAACGGCATGGCCGATCTGCTGCACAATGTTTGCCGTATGCCTGCCGCCCCCTTTTGGGCCTGAGCATCCCAGTTTGGGAGATGTGGAAGGGCCATATACATCTCCCCATAGGATCCCCGCCAGCACAGCGTGAGGGACGGACCCACACCGGAGATTTCTCAACCCAGCAGGCCAGCAGCAGGTTTTACATACAGGCACCCGACGGAATCGCACCCCGGCTCTGCATTTGAAGACCCTGCACCCAACCCCAGAGGAGACCGCCGGACACTGCCTCCAACAGGGACCCCCATCGCCGATGACCACACTTCCTGAAGAATCTCGTGTCCATCCAGCTCCTTATTTCTAATTCTTTTATCATTTTTTATTATTATATTTTTTAATATTTTTTTCATTTTTTTCATTATTATTATTTTTTCATAAACATTTTTTTCACCTGTCCAACCCCAAGGGCAGTTGCGCTTCAGACCCTTCTTTTCTGTTTCTTGCACATATACATCTCCCCACCCAGCTCTTGGCAACCTGGGATGCTCTGGCCGGCGTCCTGCCCAGCTCCTGGCAACCAGTGATGTCACTGGTTGCCAGGAGCTGGGTGAGACGCCAGCCAGAGCGTTCCAGGTTGCTAAGAGCGGAGCGGGGAGATGTGTAAGGGCCATATACATCTCCCCACCCAGCTCTTAGCAACCTTGGATGCTCTGCCTGGTGTCCTGCCCAGCTCCTGGCAACCAGTGACAACGCTGGTTGCCAGGAGCTGGGGAGATGCCAGCCAGAGTGTCCCAGGTTGCTTAGAGCTGGGCTCTGCAGGCTCTGAAAATGTGTTTCTGCAGAGGGCAACGGGTACCATAGCCTCCGGCCGCAAAATGGCTAGAGACACCACTGGACACGATGAACAACCAGTGTCAATATAGGCGATTTGGTAGAAGGATTGATGGTGTGCTGGTAACTCTGTGTCTGCCTACTGTGGCACCATCGTCTAGTTACTATACAGCAACCATCAAAAAATAAAAAAAAACCTTAAGGCTGGCAACCTTAATCGGTCAAGTGTGCGGTGAGATATCCACAGACTTCTGTATCATCCATTCCCTCCCCACACATCTCCCCCACCTGGCTCTTAGAAACCTGGGATGCTTGGGCCGGAGAGGTGGTGGCAGACACACTGCAAACAATGTGCAGCAGATCGGCCATGCCAGATCGGTCAGTGAGTTGTTATACTGCATAGAAAGACCTGATGGCTGCAGCAGGCACCAAAAATGGGATCTCTGTTCCTGACTTGCCTCACAAAAATGGGATCTCTGTTCCTGACTTGCTGTGAGGCAAGTCAGGAACAGAGATCCCATTTTTGGTCTTTCAGGTCTTTCTATGCAGTACAACAACTCACTGACCAGGTCACCCCTGTAACCAACAGAATGCATTAGGAAATGTTTCGTGAGCCCGCTTGTTTGCTATGCAAAGTCACTCTATGAGTCCTTCCTTAATACCAATCTTGTAACTGTAGGCAATGTCCTGCTTACATTTCCGGGGAGTCGAGGTCCACAAGGTGTTAAAGAGCTTTTAGAACATCTTTAAATCTGAACTCCATGCAAACGGCTAAATACAAAGCTGAAATACATTTGTGGGAGTTGCTTTATCTGCCAAAGGATTTGTATATGTCCATCCACTCCTGAGATGCAGACAGCTCTGCTTCACAACTCAGCCCTGTCTGGAGTATTTATATCGAGCTGAACACAATCTCATGTAAAGAAAGAAATAAAAAAGACCGTAGACTGAGGTTTGCCCTCTATGTGGCTGGAGAGTAGCTTCCTTCTAGCTTTACAGCTGAACTCCAACCTAAACCGATATTGTCCTCATACAAGAGCCGTGTATATTCTTCTTGAATCTTGCTGCTCTCTCTCCTTGTACAAGGTGACTGGTCTTTTCTCCGCCCCCTCCTGTAATAAAGACCACTCACTGCTGCTCTCTCTTCTTGTGCAGGGTGACTGGTCTTTTCTCCGCCCCCTCCTGTAATAAAGACCACTCACTGCTGCTCTCTCTTCTTGTGCAGGGTGACTGGTATTGTCTCCGCCCCCTCCTGTAATAAAGACCGCTCACTGCTGCTCTCTCTTCTTGTGCAGGGTGACTGGTCTTGTCTCTGCCCCCCTCCTGTAATAAAGACCAGTCACTGCTGCTCTCTCTCCTTGTACAAGGTGACTGGTCTTTTCTCCGCCCCCTCCTGTAATAAAGACCACTCACTGCTGCTCTCTCTTCTTGTGCAGGGTGACTGGTATTGTCTCCGCCCCCTCCTGTAATAAAGACCGCTCACTGCTGCTCTCTCTTCTTGTGCAGGGTGACTGGT
>NW_017306612.1:589768-602540 GCF_000935625.1 Nanorana parkeri | reverse complement strand
TTGTCTCCGCCCCCTCCTGTAATAAAGACCGCTCACTGCTGCTCTCTCTTCTTGTGCAGGGTGACTGGTATTGTCTCCGCCCCCTCCTGTAATAAAGACCGCTCACTGCTGCTCTCTCTTCTTGTGCAGGGTGACTGGTATTGTCTCCGCCCCCTCCTGTAATAAAGACCGCTCACTGCTGCTCTCTCTTCTTGTGCAGGGTGACTGGTATTGTCTCCGCCCCCTCCTGTAATAAAGACCGCTCACTGCTGCTCTCTCTTCTTGTGCAGGGTGACTGGTCTTGTCTCTGCCCCCCTCCTGTAATAAAGACCAGTCACTGCTGCTCTGTCTCCTTGTACAAGGTGACTGGTCTTATCTCCGCCCCCTCCTGTAATAAAGACCACTCACTGCTGCCCTCTCTCCTTGTGTAGGGTGACTGGTCTTGTCTCCGCCCCCTCCTGTAATAAAGACCGCTCACTGCTGCCCTCTCTCCTTGTGCAGGGTGACTGGTCTTGTCTTCGCCCCTCCTGTAATAAAGACCGCTCACTGCTGCCCTCTCTCCTTGTGCAGGGTGACTGGTCTTGTCTTCGCCCCCTCCTGTAATAAAGACCGCTCAATGCTGCTCTCTCTCCTTCTGCAGGGTAACTGGTCTTGTCTCCGCCCCCCCTGTAGTTTCCTGTAGTAGGTGGGATCTACTGGGTCCCTCCCACAGCTCAATGATGATGTCACTGCTACTTTTACGAGGACATATCTGGGTGTTCAAAGTCTTTTGGTGAACACAATGTGGATTTATATCCTTTGCGGCTATTGAGAAAAAAATTCCAATAAAATTTTTTTTGTGCCTGTAGTTCAGCTTTAAAGCTAATGTCGGCTGTAGGAGTACAGCACTCCCTGTGTGACAGCGCGGAGACTCTCCCTGGTCAGCAGTGACACAAAGCTCCACCCGGAGAAGGATTAGGGAGATGACTGTAGCAGAATTATTGGATTTAAAATACAATTATCAGACGGATAGAAAGCAGCACAGGCTGCACTTCATAGAAAGCTGTGTACAGAAGAGAGAGCTCCCTGCCGTCTATACATCCTGTGCTCATTTATAGGAAGCAGAGACACAGATTTATGTGTACCAAATGGTAACTGTAGACTTTGGGCCCAGAGTAAGGGGGACATTTAGGGCCCAGAGTAAGGGTACAATGTGGATTTATATCCTTTGCGGCTATTGAGAAAAAAATTCCAATAAAATTTTTTTTGTGCCTGTAGTTCAGCTTTAAAGCTAATGTCGGCTGTAGGAGTACAGCACTCCCTGTGTGACAGCGCGGAGACTCTCCCTGGTCAGCAGTGACACAAAGCTCCACCCGGAGAAGGATTAGGGAGATGACTGTAGCAGAATTATTGGATTTAAAATACAATTATCAGACGGATAGAAAGCAGCACAGGCTGCACTTCATAGAAAGCTGTGTACAGAAGAGAGAGCTCCCTGCCGTCTATACATCCTGTGCTCATTTATAGGAAGCAGAGACACAGATTTATGTGTACCAAATGGTAACTGTAGACTTTGGGCCCAGAGTAAGGGGGACATTTAGGGCCCAGAGTAAGGGGGACATTTAGGGCCCAGAGTAAGGGGGACATTTAGGGCCCATTCACACTTGTGCATTGTGGCAACGGACACTGAAACACGCACATTAACCTGTATTGCCACAGCACATGGCAATACAGTACCTTGCATTGCGGTGCTCTTTATTGTGATTGGCACCCCAATGCATGGTACAGTAAAGTGCAACACACAATGCACCAGAGAGCACCGCAACGAGCATACCGTGCATTGGGCTGTGCTGCATTTCCCCCCCATCCATTGTGGTGCATTGGCAGCCCTAAAGGAGAACTATGCGGTTAGGGCTTCTCCTAAGGGTGACGGGAGGACATACACTAGCGTTCTCCAATCCCCCTTCCACCCGCCATTCCTCGCTCAGCTGATAGAAGGAGCAGGTTGGAAAACTCCAAGCCGAACACTTGTAAGGACTCATTCACACAAGAAAAGGCCGGCATGTACAGCTCCGTGCTGCGTGCACGGACGTATCGGGCAGCTCCTGGGAAGGACAGGGGATGCATACTCTATGGGAGTACGCGGTCATACGCTCACCCGCCCTGCACGTCCGTGCTGGTGTATGTACTCGTACGCTTACAGGATGGATCCTGTCTGCGTCCGAGCCGGAAAACCAGCACCTGTACAGACCTGCACTTGGGGTGAGCGTAGGGCGGCGTATGGCGGTGTACTCCCATAGAGAAGGACGGGGGCTGTGTACTAATCACACGCAGCACCTGTCCTTCCCGGGAGCTGCCCGATACGGCCGTGCACGCAGCACGGAGCTGTACGCGCCGGACGATTCTCATGTGAATGAGGCCTTAGCGTTGATGGAGGAATCTGTTATATTTTCTTCATTCAGCCGGCAGGTTGAGCAATAAAAGTATACACGTGTATACCCAGCTATATAGTTCCATCTTGTTTTGGGTTTGGCGCTCTCCCAACACACGTAATGTCAATCTATTTCACCGATAAAGTCATCTTTCCTGCCCTGTCCCTTGTACAGTCCTTGGAATACAAAAGGTTGGAACATATTAATTAAATAAGATCGTGTCCAAGTTGTTTTATCCAAAACTAAACAAGACTTTTTTTTTTTTTTTTTTACTGTGCTTTTTTTCCTTTCATCAGGTAACATCTTGCCCCATTGTTCACGCACCTCCCTCTGTTACTTCCGTCATTCCTGCACTCCGATGTTTAGTAACCAGCGGCCAGTCCCAGCTACCTCTATTGTTCATTATTTGCACTGAAGACAGACTGTCCTCTCGCAATCACTTTTTCTTTGTAACAATATATTTGTTTTTGCTCTGAAAAGACCTAGCCCCGGGGTCTGCAACCTTTCGCACATTAAAAGTCCATTTTAGAACATTAGACAACCAGCGTGCACAATAGCGCGCCGTAGCCTAATAGACCATTTTCAATTTTTGCACTCAGAGTTGTACTGCAAATGGCAAGATAAACTCAATTATTATATTAACAGCTGCACACACAAAACATCTTCATGTTTCTGTTGGAACTATATAAATCCTGTATAATAATAATAATGATGATGTTCACCATTTACATGTACAGGGCAGTAAATTGGACTTTTGTGTGATCCCTTTGCCTGTCACGGCTTAGTTGTGCTATGTTTGGCCTGTAGGATGTTACAGGATAAGCTCCCTTCGAAACAACGTACACTTAGGCTCCGTTCACACCAAGGTGTAGCGGGGACACTCATCGCGGAAAAGCACGTTCCCACACGTTTGTGGGACTTTGTTTCCTGCATTTGGTGCATGTCCCCATCGGGTCCTTGGGCACGTGACAACCACGGAAAAGCAGTACATGTTGCAAATTTAGTGACGTGTTCTGTGTGTGTCCCCCCCCGCGCATGTATATGCTCAGCTATGATTGGGATGCCATTACCTAATAATGGGGATGCTAACGCGTTCTGCGCTTGTGCACATATCGTTTATGCGAGTCGAAGCGTGCGCGATTGACCGGGCTCACCATACGCCCTGGTGTGAAAGAGGCCTTATTCTTTTTTTGACCCCTTCCATTGACCGAACAGAACCCGGCCTGCAAGTCCTCTCTCGATTGGCAACGCCTGCACTGTAAATCCCCATAGACATCTACAGTGCAGGGCTGTACAGTGCACTTGTAGGCAGGAGAGAGAAGACTTGGGGTTCAGGATGTAAACGATCTTCGAGGGGTTGAAGATGGACTTAAAGGAGAATTATGAGGTGAGTGATTTTCACTCAGCCTCATAATCTGAGCCGACCTGTGACAATGAAACTGTCACAGGTCAGCTCAGTAGATCGGGAAGTGAGTGAATACATACCGGCGCTCGCTCGATCCTGTGCATTTGAGTGCGTTTGTCATTTGTTTTGCTATACTAAGCTTAGGGTGACGGGAGCACGCTAGTTTGTGTCCTCCCGTTACCCTAAGGAGAACTATGGGGAAAAGCCCTGACCCATAGTTCTCCTTTAAGAACCAGAACTCGTTAACTGCTCGTTTTGGTTCGGGGCACGGATTTGATGAAACTACAAATCCCATGATGCATTTCTCTCCGGGAGTCATGTCTGTGGCTGTGAGAATCTTGCAATGCCTCGTGTGCTTTGTAGTTCCACCACAGCTGGAGGTCCAGAGTTTGGCTACCCCTGGTCTAGGGAGACAAATATAAAGTTATACAAATCGGATCCTCGGAGCCCTAGACATAGAACAACAATATCAGTGTGGCGGCGGAGCTCCCTCAGACACGTCCGCTCTGCTTCACATCTCGGCCACGCCCCCCATAGAACAACAATATTAAAGCAAAAGATGTCACTTCCTGTCATTCTTATGTAGAACTGATTTGGCAGTGAACATTCTGTCCATTTGTATCCAACATTGTAGAGTTGTCACAGGAACAAGAGGTGACGGGAAATCTCCCAACGGGTAAACCTGTTCTGGTGACGACCGCGATTTGGAGAGATTTCCACTTCCTGCTGCAACTCATGGACAGGAAGTAAAAGAGAAATCTCTTGACGGGACACAGACAAAAATCAGGAAACAAACTGTCGGTGTTCTTAAGTTTCCAAACATATCCAAAATTTTAAAAAGGTAACTTTTCTTTTCCTTACATTTTGCCCTGTTATGTGAACTTATAAAATGAAACAACTCGTGACGCAGACGTATTTCCAAAACATTTTATTTTCTGAAATTCTTCACCAAAAAAAAAAAAAGCAATTTTTAAAATTTAAGTTTTCAGTTTTGAAAGTAAACAAAAACATTCAAATAAAGTATATTGCTTAAATAAGACCCCTTTCCTGGTGCGACACAGTTCACAGGGGCTGGAGAAACAATGGTGTATATATATATATTAGGGCTGGTAATTATAAAAAAATTTGTGTTCGATTTAATCTATTTTTTTAAAAATAGATTAATCGATTAATTTCGATTAATTATAACGCACATACAGATCCAACTACATTGGCCTATACACATACAACACAGCAATGAAGTCATAAAATGAACCAGCACGTTATTAATCTCATCCCTTCGTTAGTCGACGGAGCCACTTGGGGAAGGGGGGAGGAGTCCGGTGACGTCGATGTCCGTGACGGCTAAAGAAGGGAAGGGGGGAGGAGTCCGGTGACGTCACCAGATCGCCGATGGGACTCCCGGAAGTGTTTTCATTAGCGATCAAAATAATTTTAATCGATCAAAAAGTTTAACGATTAATCGAGAAATGAATCTTTAATTTCCACAGCCCTAATATATATATATATCTTGCACTGTCTTTGGTATATATTATAGAGCTCACAGTATATGTATTTCATTCTGAAATCTGTGGATGGGAAATGACAACTCTGTACCAATATGGGTCAGTTATACTAATCAGTCAGAATTTCTTTATAATGTACTTAAAGTCTGTATCTATAGAGCACAAGCAGGTAAATATCGGCAATAACGTTTGCCAATATCCATGTAATGCATGTGGATGGGATCTATTAATAAAAGTGGAGATGGAATGTAACGCTTCTTGCTCAGATGTACAATGTGTAGTGTGGTCACACGTCTAGCTGGGCTCACCCGGGGTGCCTCCTAGGCATGTAACCTGACAAGACTGCGCACCAGGACAGGGGCGATGTCATCACATTAATAAGAACTGGCTCAGAACGATTGCGGAGACACAAATATCCTCAAGCGGATGATGGAGCTGCCTCTGAAGTTGACCACGGTGTTCACGGAGACCATCTCTAGGTCCAAGACCAGGTCACGTGGCCCTTTCCCCACTTCCAGGTGCCATTGTAACCCGATAATCAATGTTATTCACTTCACCTCTCAGTGGTCACAATGTTATGGCTGATCAGTGTGTTCCGCCTGGCTGTAGTTCAGGCTGGAGTCATACATGGATCGATATTTGCTGCTGAATCAGCCAAAATTTGAGCCAGGGGGAGACGACAATCAATTTAAAAATCGACTGAGCTGGGTGGAAAATTATTAGCCGAATAGTGACAGCATCCTATCAGATGCAATCACTGTTCAAGGATTCAAGCAAAACGCGTGTCCTGTGGCTGTCTCTATACCGTTACCGGCAGAGGTTCCTCTATCCATGTTGTTTAGCATGAATGGGTATATGGAGGGATTTTTCTCTTGGCCTTGACGTGTATGGAGAGCATTACATTCAGGGCAAAAAACAGCAACTGCACAATACCATTTGTAGAAATTTGTCTGAATCGGTTGCATTAAATTCAGAACGAATAGAATGTAATAGAAATGTATTATGATTATGTCCAGTGGTCGGCCATGTTGGGGGTTGTAGTGCTCTATGTATAGAGTGTAATAGAATTGTATTATTATCATGTCCAGGGGTCGGCCATGTTGGCGGTTGTAGTGTTCTAGGTATAGAATGTAATAGAATTGTATTATTATCATGTCCAGGGGTCGGCCATGTTGGCGGTTGTAGTGTTCTAGGTATAGAATGTAATAGAATTGTATTATTATCATGTCCAGGGGTCGGCCATGTTGGCGGTTGTAGTGTTCTAGGTATAGAATGTAATAGAATTGTATTAGGATGGTGTCCAGTGGTTGGCCATGTTGGGGGTTGTAGTGTTCTAGGTATAAAGTTTAATAGAATTGTATTATCATCATGTCCAGTGGTCGGCCATGTTGGGGGTTGTAGTGTTCTAGGTATAGAATGTAATAGAATTGTATTATGATCATGTCCAGTGGTTGACCATGTTGGGGCTTGTAGTGTTCTAGGTATAGAGTGTAATAGAATTGTATTATTATCATGTCTAGTGGTTGGCCATGTTGGGGGTTGTAGTGCTCTATGTATAGAGTGTAATAGAATTGTATTATGATCATGTCCAGTGGTCGGCCATGTTGGAAGTTGTAGTGTTCTAGGTATAGAGTGTAATAGAATTGTATTAGGATGGTGTCCAGTGGTCGGCCATGTTGTGGGTTGTAGTGTTCTAGGTATAGAATGTAATAGAATTGTATTATTATCATGTCCAGTGGTCGGCCATGTTGGGGGTTGTAGTGTTCTAGGTATAGAATGTAATAGAATTGTATTATGATGGTGTCTTGTTCACTGAGAAAATAAACAAAACCTGTAGCTTGCCCAGGGGCCCCTATATATCAGAGTGTGAACATACAGGTCTATATATACACCCAGTACAGGATGTCAAGGTGTTCTACCTCTCACATGTTGCAGCAGATTAAGCCATTAATAGTTGTTGTCCAAACAACATTTATTTACTGATCTATAAAAAAAACAGCTCTACACGTCATACACTGTGTGCTCGTACGAATATAGTCAACCCTGAATGTATGGAAAATCCATTAGTTATACCTACAGTTTACAGGAGACTACAGCACTGATTATATGGGTAAAAAAAAAAAAAAAACAACCCTGCCGTGGGGCTCCCTCAGCAATTCGAGGGTTAAAGTAATATTAAACTCAAACTTTTATCAAAAATGAGATACGAGCAAACTAATTTATATTGCCCAAATTGTTTACAATTATTTTATTTAATTTTATTACCGCTTTTTTTTTAACGTAGTGAAATACGCCAAGGTGGGAACGAGACCATTGAATACAATGGGATTTATATTTTTGAGCGTTTTGTAGAGCGTTTGTCGAGCGTAGAACGCGCTACAAAACGTTCAGGTGTGAACGAGGGCTTAGTCCTTAGTTTACAAGCCCCCTATGTGATAGCATACTAGTGGCGACAGGATCTCTTTAAAGGTGACATTAGGGGTCTATTAGACCCCTAGTGTCACCTTCCCACTCCAAAGAGGCTACTGGAGCGCAGATTGAGCGTCAGTGGCTTCTTTCCTGGTCTCTGCTACTCCGCAAGTGATGCAATCAGCATCGCTTGCAGCCCCATTCAAAGTGCATTGGATCGGCAAACGTGGGGGCCCAGACTATACTGGCCCCCCTCAGCTGAAGGAATCGCTTCCAGTGTAACGCCAACAGTCAGCTTTACACATGTGAACAGAGTCCCCGGTGGCTGAGTTTGTTTAAAGGGGCCCGCTGCCAGTATGGCATACGTTAGTGGCAGTGCAAGGGTTAAATCTCTGATCTGAAACAAGTGAGCAGGTAAGGACTTCCTGACTTTTGTGATCTGTATGCTTGATTCAGGGTAGTGACTCTTAGGCTGGGTTCACACCTAGGCGTATTACGTATGCACGTCTGTCGCGCGAACGTCACGCGGAATCGCGGTAAAAAAATTGCGCGACCGTCGCGCGATTCCGAAGGCTACTTGGCTGTATCCCAATGAAAAACGCCCTCCAAAACGGCCCAAAGAAGTACATGTACTTGTTTGGGCGTCAGCCGTTTTGTAGCGCGTTCAGACGGGCGGAAATACGGAAAGGTGTGAACCATACCCATAGAAAACAATGGGATTTTCATGGTTGTACGTTTTGTAGAGCGTTCATAGAGCCTTGAACGCCCGACAAAACGGAAAGGTGTGAACGGGGCCTTAGTATTGAAGCCAAAGGGTTTAACAAGGCCAGGCAACCAGCATGTTTTATAAGAGGGTCCCTATATTCATTACAGCTGCACTTTAGCCTATCCACAATGGTCTGAACGCGAGGACCACCAACTTGTAATAAAAAACAAAAATTAAAAAGTTATTCAGGCTTTTCTTGGGCCTCTCAACCAGAAGGTCTCATCACTTGTTTTTAGAGTGATACAGTAATATAATATCATATGCAGTGGTCAGTCATGTTGGGAGTTGTAGTGTTCTAGGTAGAGTGTAATAGAATTGTATGACTATGTCCAGTGGTGGGTCATGTTGGGGTTATAATGTTCTATGTATAGAGTGTAATAGAATTGTATTATGATGTGCCCAGTGGTCGGTCATGTTGGGGGTTGTAATGTATGTATAAAGTGTAATAGAATTGTATTATGATGGTGTCCTGTGGTTGGTCATGTTGGTGGTTGTAGTGCTCTATGTATAGAGTGTAATAGAATTGTATTATGATGGTGTCCAGTGGTCGGTCATGTTGGGGGTTGTAGTGTTCTATTTATAGAGTGTAATAGAATTGTATTCCGATGTGTCCAGTGGTCGGTCATGTTGGGGGTTGTAGTGTTCTATGTATAGAGTGTAATAGAATTGTATTATGACTATGTCCAGTGGTCGGCCATGTTGGTGGTTGTAGCGCTCTATGTATAGAGTGTAATAGAATTGTATTATGATGGTGTCCTGTTAGAATTGTATTATGATGGTGTCCTGTGGTTGGTCATGTTGAGGATGTAATGTGTTTGGGGACATTAGGTGTTTTTCTGTATCATTTTCTACAATCCTCTTACCCTCATGTAGAATTCTCTCCCCTCATTTCCGGATTTGATCTGGAAGATGTAGTAGACGCCGGGGTAGCGGCTGGTGGCTTGCATCTGGAAGATGTCTAAAGGGACCCGGCTGTTGGAAAAGATGTCCATGTGTCTGTGCACAATGGTGAAAGGCTCGTCCCGGCAGGTGGGGTTCTCCACAGGACACATACAGCGACTAGGATGAAGAAATACAAATTAAAGGTGTGATGTGGGTGGTATAGTGACTCGGTAATAAAATTCCTGACAAGTTTAACCAATCAATGAGCTACTAATGCTATCCACTGAATGTTGCCAATGTACTAAAGTTCCAAAATCTACTCAATTTAGCTTAACCTGAGATTTATCTTCTGCCAGCAGTCATCCTGCAGCTCTCCGCAGGATCACTCGCAGTGTACTTCCCATGTCCAGCACTGCATTGCCACCTTCTCTCTGCTTCCTGTATTCCCAAATACATTCACACTTTGTGGTCGGCAGAAGTGAATGCTGGTCGGCAGAAGTAAATGCTGGACAAGTTCTCTGAGGGCTGTTTTTTTACGCTCTCCTTGCATCTATTGTGCTAGAAGACGACCTAAATAAATGACTCAGAAGAGGGACCGCTAACTTCCACCTAATTTCCCAATTTCTAAAAACACAGACAAGATAAAACAATTGGGTTTCATGCAGCATACAAAAAAAATAATGCCGCCTCCTTCTCCAAACGTCTTTATTAAACAAAATGGATTTTGCTGTGTATAGAGCGGTATAAGTGATCTAAGTTATCAGTAAGCTTTCTAAATTGGTGCAATTTACTTACAAAATTGAATTGGCTGGATTTTCGACTTGAAACATAAAATTTGAAACATATGGCACATACAAAGGAAGAAATAGCTCAGGGCAGCCTAATAATACTCTGCTGGAATCATTATTTGCTGCCATAGGCCCTGTAATCTTGATTGCACTCTACAGTCATAAGTCATATTCGTCTGCACTCACTTGTCATTGATCTGGATGTACGGCTCCTCACATCGCACGGGATCTAAACACTTGTAGGTTCCAGGGATGTTGAAGCACGTCTGCTGAGCAGTGCAGGTATTGTTCCCCGTGTCACATTCATCGATATCTGGAAAACAGCAATGTACAAATCACACAGCAACAGTATATATTGAAACACTCTGGAATCAGCTGGCATCTAGGCCTTATTACAAGCTAAGGGTGCCCACCAGGGTGTCCATTGCTGCCCTGACCCAACGGGGTAATGCAATTCTCAGGCAGGATCGGGTCATATAAAAAAGGTATTATTAAATGGCAGTAGCCATTTATGGAATCCAGGATACTCTTTATCGTGCAAAGACATTGTCAACCATTTAGGAAAATCCCTCTGAAATCAAGCAAATCCTTCATTCTTTAAGACCCCGTTCACATTGAGCGATTTAACGCGCGGTAATTCCCGCGATATCGCGGCAAATTACCGCGCGATATCGCGCTCCAATGCAATCCAATGGGGCAAAGGGTCCTGGTGTCGCGGGTCGTGTGTCGCTACAGCAGGACCCTTTTTTGAGCGGATTTAGCCGCGATTCAAGCTTGAACGCGACATCGCGCGGCAAATCTCGCGATGTCGCACAATATGCAAATCGCGCGACAAACGCGCGATTTGCATATCGTGCAGTGGGAACGGGCTTAAGGAGCAGCGTCAAGGATGGTGCCCACCCTCATATCCATCACTTTTCTTCTCTGGGCAGTGTGGGCACATCCCTCTCCAGCAATCCCTAGATATCAGCTGTGAAAACTCAGCTTGGAAATCAGACTTTTGAAGGTAAAGTCAAACTATACACAGTCTTTCTAGATAGAATTATATAATTTTACCTTTCCTGATTGGAACTATTTTTTTCCCCCCATTTTGGCTGAAGTAGGTATTAGGTAGTAGTAATAGGTAGTATAGGAAAGGGACAGATAAGGGATGCTAAAGTAAGACTAAGTAAAGTAAATTTCCACAGCCACTATCTAGAGATTGATAGAGTGCTGTAACATTATAGAGGGGGCAATAAAGAGCTTACACCTGGCCTTCATGCACGGGTACTGTTATATGGAAGTGCAGGAGGAATGGCATTGTTTATTTTATAGACTCATTATATTATTAACATTTTACTTGATGTGGCTCTAGTCACTCACCTTGACATGTCCGACTGTCATCAAGCAGCACATAGCCGTTCGGACAGCTGCAGTAGTATGATCCGGGCTCATTGACACAATGGTGCTGGCAAAGGAACTCTGAAACACTGCATTCATCCATATCTGGAATAAAGAGAAGGGATCTCTAATATAATGTTCAAATCTAACGGGCAGAAAAGGTCACACTGTGAACGCGGAGCCACTTGTAGGCTCAAAGTTGGGCCTATGAAATTTGCCAATATCGAAAAAAAATGTTTTGAAGCTACATCACTTCAGCTGCATTGCTTGGGAATATTGTGCAGTATATGGGAGGCGGTACACGCAGGAATTAGTATTAGTTGAACAGATTTACCAGTGCAGTTGATGCCGTCTTCATCCAGCTCATAGCCTGGCTCACAGCGACACAAATACGAACCGTAAGTGTTAACGCAGTTTTGGACACATGGGTTCTGTGTGGTACATTCATCAACGTCTGGAGTTGAGCAAACAAAAAAAGAGAAATAGCGGATTAAAATCAACTGACCAAAAACTAACATTGGATACACGAGACTACTAAAAATGCAGCCTATCCATTCACTAGAGACCGGTGACATCACTGAGGATGCAGCCTATCCACTCACTAGAGACCGGTGACATCACTGAGAATGCAGCCTATCCCTTCACTAGAGACCGGTGACATCACTGAGAATGCAGCCTATCCATTCACTAGAGACCGGTGACATCACTGAGAATGCAGCCTATCCATTCACTAGAGACCGGTGACATCACTGAGAATGCAGCCTATCCATTCACTAGAGACCGGTGACATCACTGAGAATGCAGCCTATCCACTCACTAGAGACCGGTGACATCAATGCAGTTTGTCTTTTTGGGAATGCATATACTAAATTTCTTAGTTCTTGCACATCGCAATTCCCCATCTGGTTTATATTGATGCCTCCACATACCTTGGCATGATCTTCCATCTGTGTTCAGCAAAAATCCCGGGTTACACGTGCAGGAGTAAGAACCGGGCACGTTGGCACACAGCTGCTGGCAGTACCCGTATCGGCATTCATCAATGTCTAAAAATAAAAAATAACTTTATTTATGAGTGTGAATCTCTCCAGCGAGGACACAAGACAACAAAAAAGACTTGACAGGGGCTTCTAACACCTCCTCACTATATCCCAAACTAAAGTTTTGGCTTCACATAGATTTGAAGGGCATCTGCAATGTTTCAGATAACTATCGTTCGTTTGAGGTTTTTGGAACACCACTCTTTA
>NW_017306612.1:578788-589745 GCF_000935625.1 Nanorana parkeri | reverse complement strand
AACCCCTCCCCCCTCCTTCCACCAGTATCTGATATCTTTTAGGGCTCAGCCTCTTCTAACGTACGTGCTGCTTCCAGATCCAAAATAATCCAAAGAAAGGATGTGAAGAGTGGAGCACCACAACAATATGGTCAGTCCAGTATAAATGTATTAATCTGTAAGAAATGGGCAATGCATTATGGGTCCTCACAACTCTTTCATCGGGGCTAAGAAACATAAATTGTAAAAACAATATCGGTATAAAGCTAAAATGAGCTCATTAGGAGTTTTTGGAAATAAACATCTTGTGGCGATTTGCCAGATGTAAATCTAAAAAGAATCATGCGCAAAACTGAACAAGCAGCACATGCATGTATCCAACAGTATTGTCTAACCTCCATCGTATGGATACATATAAAATTAATATAATATAGAAGTCAAAATATTAATTTATTTGATACATTTATGCTGGACTAGTTACATTGTGGCACTCTCGCCCTTCACACCCTTTCTTTGGATTGCTCTGGGGACCCATGGGATACCCTTGATGATGGAGAGCTGCCTTTTGAGATTAGAAAACCTCACCAGGTTGTGGGTTTCTATGGGTAGAGCGCCCCCCCACCAATACTTCCCTAGATCCAAAATAATGATACATTAGGTTATACCTGAAAGTTGAAATAGTTGCTGAAAGTTCAGCTGAAAAAATTGAATTATTATACAGGATTGATATGGCGCCAACAGTTTGCGCAGCGCTTTACAATATAAGGAAGACATTACAATTACAATACAAGACAAAATGGTAAGGAGGGCCCTGCCCCTTGGGGCTTACAATCTAAAACAATTGCAATATTGGATATGAAGTCATCAGTGTTAACAATCCCTATAGTAGCCCACGCTGCTGCTGCTATGGGGCCTGGGGGTAGAAGGGGCTGCATTAGGGCAGCTGTGGCCTATCTGGCATGAAGAGATCCCACTAGGGGGTTACTTTATAACTCTCTAAATTTAGTAGAATAATAAAACAAAAATATGGAAGAAAAGGCATTTAAAAATATGAAGGTTGAAATAAAATGTATTCGTCACTCGTCAGTTGTGTAAAGTGAATAATCCCTTTGGCAGGCTTCACACCTATGTGAGTACATGCAATAAAACGAACTGCAACACATGGCACCCTGCATGGGTGCCTTTCATTTACAACAAAACGCCACTATACAATTCAGTAGGTGCCGACTGACCTGCACACATACAGTGCCTTGTGGTGTTTTGCATATAAAAACATTTTTTTTCCTTCCAGCACAGTGTGTTGGGTACTAAATAAATAGGCTGCCTGAACAGATTGCTTGTTAATGCGGGATATACTACGTGTCAACATATGCGTAATACTGCACTGGAAAGCAAGGTTTGAAGTTAAACAAAAGGAAATGTAAATGAATTCTACATTAAATGGCATAAACAAATACATTGTAAAATTGCAAATAAAACATACTACATATAAAAGGAGGAATGTCATGCAAGCGGTCCTGGTTTACGAGAGCTCACAGACAAAAGGTAAAGTTCACTTTTGTAAAAAATAAGCACATCGTCTTCAAGAGAAAAAAAAAAGTACCTTTTTTTTTTGCATTGGAGCCAGTAAAGCATTGCACCCATGATCAGTGCATGGTAGGTGCAACGCTCTGGCTCCTGCAGATTGTCCCTCCCGTCCATGTCCATACTGAAGTTTGTGGACGTTAGCGAAGTGTGGACGTTAGCGAAGTGTGGACGTTAGCGAAGTGTGGACGTTAGCGAAGTGTGGACGTTAGCGAAGTGTGGACGTTAGCGAAGTGTGGACGTTAGCGAAGTGTGGACGTTAGCGAAGTGTGGACGTTAGCGAAGTGTGGACGTTAGCGAAGTGTGGACGTTAGCGAAGTGTGGACGTTAGCGAAGTGTGGACGTTAGCTTACAGGGATCGTAGGAAGAATGATTGGACTACAGGTGCGATTGGCCAAGAAGCCGGCTTCCCAGCCAAACAGCAGGGAGCCGGCTTCACGGCCAATCAGGAAGCCGGGCGGCGGGTAATGACTGTCTGACTGGCCGGGAAGCCGGCTCCATGCTGTTTGGCTGGGAAACTGGCCAACAGCATGAGGCTGGCTTCCCGGGCAATCAAAAAGCCGGGCAGCGCGTAATGACATGGCAGGTATACCCGGCATCATGCTAGCGGAAGTACCAGCATTGCTACTCGGTATTGGCAAATACCGAAAGATAAATATCAGTACTCGATACCGAAAAAACAATATTGGTGCATCCCTACAAAAAATAGTAAATTAAACATGAGATTGTAGTCCATGACGGGAGCGAGCTTGGAGCGGTGACTACATTACAACACACACAGGCACCATGGGGAACAGACGTAGCCCCCCTCCAGAAGGAAGGACAGTGTCAGAGATGATTGGAGGATCTACAGCCGAGTGATAGACAAATAGGACACATTGTTAATAATTAAGGAACCTGAATGTATTTTTAACATTTAACTCCGGAGTTTAGTGTCACCTTAACACTGCCATTGTTGAGTAAACAAGGGAGGAAAATTAGTTCTGTCAATCTCTGTCTACATAGGGAAAGCTGTATGGAGTTAAGATCTCTAAACAAAGCCCTTTGCTTGAACATCGCAGATAATTTTTCTGCATGGCTGCACTCCTAATAAATAGATCTGGGCAGTTTTGATGATTAGCTGTGTTGATGTAGACATTGGCATATGTCATTTTATCTAATTAGTGAGCTGCTGCCGCTCTTAGTGCTCTTTTCTTGGTGATGGATTACATTTTTAGCCTTTATATTAGCCAAAAAAAAATGTATTCTCCATCAATGCATCGCAGGCAGTTTGAGACACTTATTGTTATTATAGTGTCATCTGCTCTTGGCTGAGATAAAAATAGTGCTCCCTCTAGTGTTCAAACTAAGAAAAAGCATCTTGTTTGAACCAATGAACTACAATCAGAACAATAATTGCTCTGGGTTTTCTGGAAAGGGCGCCATCCACAGTAGGCTCATGTCTGACGGACGATTCTGCCGCTAGACATAATAGCGGGATCAATATGGAGGCTGCCCCATCTGTCCCTATGGAATTGCTTCCTTTGTGGGCAGATGCAGCAAGATGTCGCAACAGAGCCACCCGTCTGACATCAGCGATACTTCACATGTACCAAGGCTTGCCACCTGTCCAGGATTAACCCGGACAGTACGATTTTTGGAGTTTTGTGTCCGGGTTTCTAGCCAGCTGACACCCGGACACAAGACACTCAGTGCCAATGCCAGTACTTTAAAATTTTTGACAGATGAGGCTTCCAAAGTCACCAGCAAGCGCGGAGATTCTGCATTGCCCACCCGAGAGCCCGCGCAGGCCACCCGAGAGCCCGCGCAGGCCACCCAAGAACAACACAGAGTATGTAGCTTCATATTATTTTGTATTGTTATCTAATAGACATGTGCGATTCGTTTCGAATCGAAATTCGGACGAATTTTCGGAAATTCGGATGTATCCGAATTACAGATATAACGAATGCAAACTAATCCGAAATTTCCGTTTCCGAAATTCGGTAGCACGTTCGTTTCGTTTTCGTTTCTTATTCGTTGGAGCAAAGTGACATTAGGAGGAGAAAAACATTTTTCCCCCTCAAATGTCACTTTGCTGCAAACAAACGAAACGAATAAGAAACGGAAAAAAAAACGACCGTTCGAACGAACTACCGCTAACAAATCCAAACAAATCCAAATTTAAAACGAAACAAATTTTTTGGCAGTGCACATGTCTATTATCTAATATATTGCTGGGATTTGTAGTCCTCTACAGACAGTCTCTATACTCCCTCCCCTGGTTGTCTCCTCTTGCTCTTTCTCCTGGCTGCCTCTCCTCGCTCTCTCCTCTATATTCTGTTCAGGTTTCACTTGAAGAAAAGGTGGCAACCCGACATGTACCCCAGTTGTTCCAGTTTTCATTGGAAATTGTAAATTTATATATCTATATATAGACACAGGTAAGTATGAACCCTTTGCAAAAGTTTTTTTTTTTTATGGTTCTGCATATATCTACTGCTTGCTAGCAGTAGATATATGCAAAAAAAAGTTTCCCTCCCCCCAATGTTAGTGTCAGCACTTACCTTAAATGATATCTCTTTTTCCGATCTTCCTCTCCTTTCCTGATGTTTTCAGCCTTCTCTCCAGCGGTGCAGCGGCTCTCCGATCCAGCGCTGACTGCTCTGTTTCTCCGATCCAGCGGTGTCTGCATGCGGGTGCACGCGTCCATAGATTTACCTTGCGTCCCTCGTCGCGTCCCGGCCGAAAATGAGAAATGCGTGCCCCCAAGATCCTTTACGGCCGCTCGAGAAATTTCTCATTTTCGGCGCGGGACCGCGCACGGAACACAGGTCAGTCTAAACTGCTGTTTGAGCGTTTTTGTTTTTTAAAAAACTTTTTGCATATATCTACTGCTTGCTAGCAGGAGATATATACAAAAAAACGGGAGGGTTTAAATATCCTTTACGTCTGGGGCACTCCATCCCTCACACTGTGCCTGGATCATGTGTATCACAAAGCTCTACAGCAACAAAACATAGTAATGTGCGGTGTGGATGACAGACCCATTTTATTGACAGTGACAGGTATGATTTAGTGGTGAAAATTATTAGTGCCCCCCCCAGTTTTGACTGTGGTATCTTATGTGCCCCCCCTATGTATTGTTCCTAGAGTCGCCACTGATTATGACAAATCACGGCTTGAACTATCTTGCTTTGCATGTAATGAGTCTCTCTCATATATTAGTTTCACCTTTTAAGTTGCATTAGTGAAATAAATGAACTTTGCACGATATTCTAATTATTCCAGTTTCACCTGTATATAAATAATTCACATTACATTTGCACTCTTGGTCCTGGCCGTGCTATGCTCTGCTCTGCAGCCTCCCCATTGGTGCAGAGTCCCCATTTTTTAAACTAGTGGACACCACTGCTTCAGGCTGGAACCCAGAAGTACCACCTTTGCCTTTCCTCAGAGTCCGGCAGCCCGACTTGTAGGATTTAGACCCCGTTCACACCGGGGGGTATTAGTCGTGCGGATTTGTCCGCGCTGAAAACACCAACATTTAAAATCCCATCCATTCCTATAGGGCCGTTCACGCAAACGCGCGGAAATCGCGCATTCCAATACGCCTGTCGCCCGAGGTGCTCCCTGAGCTACTTTTGTGGCATTGATCAGCTCGGTTTTCCTATAGACTTCAATGGAAACATGAATTTGCATGTTTTTTAAAATCGCATTTCAGCGTTGAAATGCGCATACAAATGCACAAAAACGCGCCGAAACGCTGTCGCCCTGGCGTAAATGGGGCCTTAAATCTGCGGCAGGTACGTGTGTCAGCATTTTATATCTACTTGTCATTTGTTTTTTTATTACACAAAGTGAGCATCAGATGTATTTTCTTAAGGCACGGCATGCTGAGTAATGTGTTAGTTTAACCCTTTCAGGTATTTTTTTAATTCTCACGTAGATTACAGTATTCTCCCGATGCCCTGAATGCCTTCATCAGCTTTACTCTCCAAAAAGACCGTGCCACCTTTGTGCAGGCATCATCCAGGGTCACCATCTACTTCCTGGACTCAGCACTTCCTGCATGTCAGCACAGAGATGACACGATTATTTCAATCATGTAAATCCCGGTGCTGGTGCAGATTTTGGTTGTGTTCACAAGTGTCAGCCTTGCTGCAGCTTCTTAAAGTTACAATGTTGCAGTCTGATCACTGGGGGAGGGGGAGACTGAGGAAACGCTTCCTCCTGCCTGCAGCAGACTGATCACTGGGGGAGGGGGAGACTGAGGAAACGCTTCCTCCTGCCTGCAGCAGACTGATCACTAAGGCCCCATGCACACTGAGCGGCATGAAAATCGTGCAATTTTCCGCGCGATTTTATATGATCGATATTGAGCGACTTGTCGCTATTGGGCTGTATGCAATCAGGAGCAAAATCGCTCGAAAAAAGGGTCATGTAGGAGCGACAAGCTACCAGCGACGAGCTACAAGCGATATTGAGCGACGAGATGTGATCATCATCAATCTGTCCCCCCTTCATCCTCCCACCAATGTCACCTCTTCCCTGCTACCCGTGTGCGGAGAAGATGGGCAATGGCCCAAGAATTGCACCACGGATGGGGTACCATTGCTAGGAGCTCTTGCTTTGGATGAATAAGGGTCCAGTATGTGGTACGGATGTTTTTGCACACCGGCACACGTGGGGTCTGTTGCACAGCTGGGTTTGTGGTTTATTAAGTTACTTGGAGGTATTAAATTATCCAACCGCTGTATTACTGCCTGCTATGAAGACATCAGATCCAGCTGTAGGAGTACAATGTGATAACTCGACTCAGACATCCTTCATATTAATACAAAACACTCTTCATACACGAGGCCGAGTCCCAACTCGCCGGGAAAGAACGGCAATAAGGTTCAAACAAAACAGTCACAGTAATATTCCACGAGGCAGAAAGTCTCTTTCCTCTCTATCTACCCTTCATAGACTGTGGAACACCCCCGGGCCCATCAGAGTAATCCCCCGGGCCCATCAGAGTTTCGCCCTCCCAGGCCCATCAGAGTCGCCCTCCCAGGCCCATCAGAGTCACCCCCCAATAACTATAAGAATCAAACACAACTCAGACTTGATCCTGAACTCCAGACGAATGGCGGAATACACGGATCAAATATATTACAGGTGTTTTACCTGCTAAAGGATTGGTATGTGTGTGCATCCACTCCTGAGCTTTACACAGCTCTGCCACGTTGCACAGCCCTGTCTGACATGGCAGAAGACCCGATTGGAATCTTCTGCAGTTCAGTAACTTCCAGGTCTTGTCCCTCCCCCAGCCTCTGACTGGACAGAAAAAGGAGAAGCAGCGACTGATGAGATCCTCTCTCTATCACACCTCTGTCTCCTCTTAGGCTGATACCAGGTCATATTCAGGTACACACACGGCTTGAATTAAAAAAAAAAATGTAATCATGTAAACAAATAGTATGTAAAGCCAGAGGCGTCACTAGGGGGGTGCGGCCCGCAACCAGGCAACACCATTGGAGGGAGTGACACCAACATTACTGACAGTCATTTTGGTGTCACCCCCTCTGAAAAGTTGGGCACTTGGTCACGGACCGACAGCCTGACATTGCACAAGAGAGGAGAGGACCCGGCGGCATATCTTATCCCGCCTGGTGAATGTCCCCTCCTCTCTCACCAAGATGGCCACCGGCAGCTAAAAGTACGTTACAGCGGGGTGTCACCCGGTGGCCGCTCTGGGTGACACCGTCTTAAAGAAAACTGAAATCTTTTTTTTTTTTTATAGTTTTGGATATGGTAAGTGACGGTTATAACTAGGAATGCACTGATACTAATATCGGTGCCAAAGCCGAGTATTTGGGGCGAGTCCTCGTACTGGCCCAAATGCTCCAATACCTAGCCTGATACTTGAGCTTCCGGTATCAGGAAGCCAGGCAGCGAGTCATTACATGCTGCCCAGCTTCCTGATTGGCCGTCAAGCCAGCTCCCTCGTTACATGTGATTAGGGAGCATGGAGCCGGCTTCCCGGCCAATCAGGAATCCGGGCAGCATGTAATGACTCTCTGCCCGGTTTCCTGATTGGTTGGGAAGCTGACCAATCTGGAAGCACTCTGATTGGCCAGGAAGCCGGCTCCATGCTTTCTCGTCACCTAGTGACGAGAAGCATGGAGACGACTTCCCTGCAAATTGGGAAGCCGGGTGGCAAGTCATTACACACCGCCTGGCTTCCCTAATGTGACTATTTGTATTCGGTATCGGTGAGTACCGGGGAAAAAAATAATTAGTACAAGATACGGAAAAACCGGTATCGGTGCATATCGATTTTGAAAATAATCGTTAGCTGCAGCTCTACTCTAGTTATAACCCCTATCTGCTTTTATTTCTGCGATACGTTTCCTATTAGGGAGATTTTTCTTCACTTCCTGTACCAAAGCCACAACAGGAAGCGAGCGGAAGTCCCCCCAAAAGTGAGGGAAATCCCTGGTGGTCAGCAGGGTCAACAGAACTAGTGTCCCCATTGGAGGCAAATCTCACTAATGGGGACACAGAAGGCAATAAATACCTGACGGGGGGGTTTAATCCCTCCCCATTAAAAAAAAGTTTTGGGTGCAGCAGCACTTCAGTCTGTGGAAGGTTTCAGTCACACGCATTCATTTGGAAAGAAACCGATAAAAGATCTTACCCAAGCACTGTCCCTCGAGCAGCCAATACCCCTCCGTACAGGAGCATGTGTATCCTCCCTCCGTGTTTATACACACCTGGGTGGGGTTACAGTGATGAGATTCACTCGCACACTCATCAATATCTGCAAAGAGAAGAACATTCGATAATAAGAACCCATTGATTTATATTCTATAATGCCATGGCAGTACAGGGCTTGTTCACACCGAATGTGGTGCGTTCCAGAGCGGTAGCTGCTGCAACGCACTCGCCAATCCCTCACAAAACTTCCCCCTGCGTTCTGGGGCAGGAGGGGGCGTGGCGGTGCATTGAATTGAATGGCACTGCAGACAGCCCCCCCCCCCCTCCCCCGCCTGCAGTGCGATTCGACGCGTGGCAAAACTTTGCCTGCGTTCCGTTCCACTGCAAACGCAAAAAATACAGCAAGCCGCATTGAAGTGAACAAGCCCACAATGTATTATACAACGCAATAGTCAGGCTACACTATCACCTCTATTGCACAAGGACTGATGAGAATCTCTGAGACTTTAAGAGTATCTCCCGCTCCCTGTCATGGCCGCCTTCATGCTCACTGCTCTTCCCCAGATGTTAAATGTTAATTCGGGAATAAACAAGTCATTACTCCACAATGATTTACACGTACTAACTGCCCGCATTCTTCTCGTCCAAGTCCCTGCCAATACATGCCGCAAGAGCGAGTTGCACATCATTGTAAATCAGATCGGAATATTTTGGCTCGCTGGTCCCAACGCATTCCAAAAATATCCTGGCGCGGCGCCCTATTCCAATCTTCAGCGACGGCCCGCCGCGGGAAAAAACTCATACGATTGTTCCCCGAGGAGCCAATAGCTGCACTGCGAACGTACCCGTGTTTTGTATTTGGTTGATTTGTAGCATTTACACGATTGTCACCGATAACGGTGGCAGGAGGAGTCATGACTGCATTAAAGGGAACCTGTCGCAATGTTAAATGTGGAAGCTGCTCTTGTCGACTTGTGTTTGAAGATGAAAGCTTCAGGGTGGTCATCCTAATTCTCAGGCCCCTTTCACACGGGCGCCTCTCGATTCCGATCAGCAGGGGTATTCGTGTTTGAAAGGGGCCTTACTCTACCGCTAAATGGACTATGATGTCCGACCTCGCTGGCCACATCACAGGTCATTGATTGACTACCTATTAGCGCAGGAGTTCACCCCTTTTAAAAAGAACCGTCAATGGCAGCCCCCTTCTTGTACCTTTTTATATGTTTCACAGGATTTCCACTTAAAGGTAGCAGAAAAACTAAGTTCTTAAAAATGGAGTCCCGAGTTCAATTCCCACAAGGGACGGTATCGGGGAGTATGCTCTCCCTGATGTTGGGTGAGATGCCTCCTACAGACCGGTATTTCTTCTTCCCCTACTGTCTGACAGGAACATACTGTCACCCTATGTACAGATAATGATCCAGCACGGCTTCCTCCACTATCTCTAGACACACACTGTCACCCTATGTACAGATAATGATCCAGCACTGCTTCCTCCCCTACTATCTGACAAGACACACACCGTCACCTTATATACAGATTACTGATCCAGCACGGCTTCCTTCTCCACTATCTCTAGACACGCACTGTCACCTTATATACAGATTACTGATACAGCACTGCTTCCTTCTCCACTATCTGACATGGAACACACTGTCACCTTGTATACAGATCACTGATACAGCACTGCTTCCTCCTCCACTATCTGACATGGAACACACTGTCACCTTGTATACAGATCACTGATACAGCACTGCTTCCTTCTCCACTATCTGACATGGAACACACTGTCACCTTGTATACAGATCACTGATACAGCACTGCTTCCTTCTCCACTATCTGACATGGAACACACTGTCGCCTTGTATACAGATCACTGATACAGCACTGCTTCCTTCTCCACTATCTGACATGGAACACACTGTCACCTTGTATACAGATCACTGATACAGCACTGCTTCCTCCTCCACTATCTGACATGGAACACACTGTCACCTTGTATACAGATCACTGATACAGCACTGCTTCCTCCTCCACTATCTGACATGGAACACACTGTCACCTTGTATACAGATCACTGATACAGCACTGCTTCCTTCTCCACTATCTGACATGGAACACACTGTCACCTTGTATACAGATCACTGATACAGCACTGCTTCCTCCTCCACTATCTGACATGGAACACACTGTCACCTTGTATACAGATCACTGATACAGCACTGCTTCCTTCTCCACTATCTGACAAGGCGGGTGGGAACATTTCAGCATAAACTCCTCAAAAGGATGGATGGGAATGGATGGTTCTGTGCCGTATCTTTTTGACTCTGGTTGTCACCCTCTGGGGGCACACAGGGTGCACAGTATCTCATGACTCCATTAATGGTGACCACAAACTGGTGAGAGGCTTTCTCATATTTCTGCAACTTGTTAGGGGAAGCTACATACTTTGCACAGTCTGTAAGCATGTGGCACACTGACACAAGCTGAGCTAATTAGCTTTAACGAGTCCTAATTTTCCGCCTTCATACAAAACCCCTCTATGCTACAAAGTGACAGCCTGAAATTCATAGATTTGGATCGCGGCTCATTGTATACTTATAGTTACGAGGAAAGAGCCGCTAAGAGCCAAAACAACCAGTCGCAGGACCGTCCTCGGGAACACGGAGTTCCAGAGATTCAGGGAAAGCTGGGGAGATCTGAAGGGGGG
>NW_017306612.1:577548-578748 GCF_000935625.1 Nanorana parkeri | reverse complement strand
GAGGGGGGGGGGGTGGGGGGGGGGGGGGGGGGGGGGGTCATCTGTCAATGTCTGTCTGGAGTTTTACCCACTGCAACTCAGCCAAATTAGACCAGGGGGTAGCCAGCTGGCTGAGGACAGATGTTTCAATAAGAATGATGAGGGATGAAGGCTGGAGCGTTGGAACGGTGGGTGCTGGCAGAGCACTGGCAGCAATACTCATTCCCGTGTCTTCATAGTAAGGGAAAGGAATGGTGCACATGTTCCAACCACTTACTTTAAATAGGAATTAAAGTGTACAGTGCACCTCCCGAGTTATTATCTGGGTGTAACTTCTATAATGCCACTTGATTGACCTTCCATATTTTCATGGCTCTGCCACCGCTGTGCCTAAGCCAGACAGTTCGCTAAGTTGACTTTATCCCAGGTCTCTGCAATCCCCCGCAGCCACATACAACACAACAGCGGCAATTTCTATGTACCATTGTGTTCCTAGGCAGACTATGTGTATGACAGGTACGCTTATTTTGAGAGGCTTATAAGAATATCTCACCGACACATTGGCTGTTTTCATCCATCTGGTAGCCGAAGCGACATATGAGGGGTCGGGATGGTGACGGGAAGTTGGGGGATGAGATCGGAGGAGCCAGAGGCGAGACAGCGGGGAGGTAAGGGGTGCGGTACGGTGCTCTGAAAGTGCTTGACCGGGGGATGCAGAGATAGCCACCATTTTGATTGACACAGGCCATGTCTCCACGGCAAGCATCGGCGATGATCCGACATTCATCTATGTCTGTAAACGGGATATAGAAAGCAAATATTTATGGCATTGTATACAGGACCACAGAGATGATACCGTGCAGAGTCCATACATGCAGGATAAGAACAGCTCCACTAGTGTGCAATATTTCATACTCCCAGTGTATTATTGAACTGGTAAAAAGTGGCCCATAAGATGACCTACCATTACACTAAGCGTAGTGCTTACAGCCAGGGACCCCTTAGAGGAAGCCTTCCCTCCCCCCCATGGTGACCTCTTATAGCAAGATGCAAAAGTGTCTATATCCTCAGAGCCCGGGTGAGACCTAACCCATCACAACCCCACGAGGTAGTACTGAGATTTTGTTGTGACCACCACAGAGCAGATGTGCGAGATTACACCGATCTGCCATAACATTCTGACCACTAAGAGATGATTGAATATCTGGTTACAATGACACC
>NW_017306612.1:554844-576386 GCF_000935625.1 Nanorana parkeri | reverse complement strand
ACTACAATGACACCTGGAAGTGGGGGGATATATTAGGCAGCAAGTGAACATTGTGTCCCTGAAGTTGATGTGTTGGAAGCAGATTTAATGGACAAGTATGAGGATTTGAGGGACCAAATGGTGATGTCCAGACGACTGGGTCAGAGCAACTCCAAAACTGCAGCTCTTGTGGGATGTTCCCGGTCTGCAGTGATCAGGACCGACCAGAAGGGGTCCAAGGAAGGAAAACTGGTGAACAGGCAACAGGGTCATGGGGGGCCAAGGCTCATTGATCCATGTGGGTAGCAAAGACTGGCCTGTGTCGTCCAATACAATAGAAGAGATACTGGAGATCAAATTGCTAAAAAAGTTCCTGCTGGTTCTGATAGAAAGGTGTCTGAACACACAGAGCATCGCAGTTTGTTGTGTATGGGGCCGCGTAGCCACAGACCGGTCAGGGTGACCATGCTGACCCGTGTCCACCACCAAAAGAGCCTACAATGTGCATGCGAGCATCAGAGCTGGACCATGGAACAATGGAAGAAGGTGGCCTGGCAAATCACATTTTCTTACCTGGGGAAGAGATGGCATCAGGATGTACTATGGGCAGAAGACAAGCCGGCGGAGGCAGTGTGAAGCGTTGGCCAATGCATTGCTGGGAAACCTCGGGTCCTGCCATTCATGTGCATGTCACTCTGACACGTACCACCGACCTAAACATTGTTACTGACCAAGTACACCCCTTCATGGAAACGGTATTCCCTGATGGCATTGGCCTCTTTCAGCAGAATAATGCACCCGGCCACACTGCACATCCGATCACCTCACAACTTACAGGACTTAAAGGATCTGCTACTGGCGGCTTGGGGCCAGATACCACAGCACACCTTACATCTAGTGGGGTCCATGCCTGGACGGGTCAGGAAAAGGGGGACCTACTCAATATTAGGCGGGTGGTCACAATGTTATGGCTGATCGGTTTATATGGCTTTGTAACAGGGTAAAGAATCTCTCTCTGGTCCCCCAGCTCTTCTGCTGGGCCCCATAGGAATTGTATGATCTGCCTTCATGCTCAGTCCCAGGAGGAATCTCTCTTATAGGAGCGAAACCTTGAAGAAATTTGTTATTTTCTCAAGAAAAGGAAAAACCCGGCCTTGTATTGTGCTGATAACACAGAACAATGAAGTGAAACATTCACATTAAAGTCGGCAGAGTTCTGGCAGCTAGAAATCCGCCTGGGAACTCGGCGCGGACTCGGGGAGTGTCACGTTTCAGAAAATCGCAATCAATTCAGTTTTGGAGTTGAACAACTCCATTCGAGTGAACAAAAAGGCATTGTTTTCCCCTTTGCACAATGATGTACCGTCGCGGAGCATCAATGGCGTCCAACTGAAACCTGTAAGAGCCAATTAGTTCTCACTAGAGCAGCCAGAACAATTCATCAGAAGGTCAGTCCACCCAGAAAGAATATTTCAGGTGTGTACAGAGAACGGGGAGCTAGATCGGCTCTCTCAGGTAGTGCAAGCGGTGAGATCTCGGCACTCGTCCTGCATATCTGTGGTGGATATGATGATGGGGTCTCGCTCTTCCTGCTGCAGTTTTAGTTTATGTGGTGCAGAATGCAGCATGAGGAGAGGGGACAGCTGTACTAACCCAAAGCTCCAAGGTGAGTACAATGCCAGGCATTATGGCGAGAAGGTCTTGCCACTGGACTTTGCACATGATATAAGAAGCCAGCAAGTGATGCAGGCCAACAAAACGACACCAACAACTGAAATATTACCTTTGGGTGGACTTAGGGCTTGTTCACACCGAATGCGGTGCGTTCCGGAGCGGCAGCTGCTGGAACGTACCACAATTCCTCACAAAACTTCCCCCTGCGTTCTGGGGCGTTGCGGTGCATTGAATTAAATGGCAATGGGATCGGACGCGCGGCAAAACTTTGCCAGCATTCCGTTCTACTGCAAACGCAAAAAATAGAGCGAGCAGCAATTTTTTGTGTTTGCAGTGGAACAGAACGCAGGCAAAGTTTTGCCACACGTCCGATCGCACTAGGGGCGGGGGCGTGGAAGCGGTGCCATTGCAATTAATGCACCGCCACGCCCCCTCCCCAGAACGCAGGGGGACGTTTTGCAGGGATTGCAGTGCGTTCCAGCAGCTATCGCTCTGGAACGCACCGCATTCGGTGTGAATAAGCCCTTAGGTGGGTTGGCTGACATGCACTTTTGTTGACTGAACTTACTCCGATTTCACTGCACTCTGTGAGCCTCTCGCAATGTGCATTAGAAGCTGCAGCAAGTCAGATAGAGCTCCGCCTCATTTCCTGGCTGGAGGACATCCAGCATCCTCTAGACCCTTGGTTCTCAACTGGTGGGTCGTGACCCAAAAGTGGGTCGCAACCCCTTGTTCAGTGGGTCGCAACCCTGTGTTCAGTGGGTCGCCGCATGCCTACTCACATATGGATGGAGCTCCATCACAGCACAGCAGCCTACACTGCACCCCAGGCTGAGGCTCCACTTCAGTTCTTGTGAGGGAGGGGAGACTGGGTGGATCTTTTTTGGAGTGTGTATGTGTGTGAATGTCTGTGAGTGTGTGAGTGTGTGAGATTGTGTCTGTGGGTATATATATGTATGTTAGTGTTTTTGAGGGCCCGTTCACACAAGTACGGTGCGATTACAGCACTGTACCATGCAATCGCACCTACTTTGCATTCTGGTGCGGGAGGTGTTGCGTTGCCATTCATCTGAATGGTACCCCAAACGCACCTCTCAACCACAGTTTGTATACCCGCATCGGAAAACGCGCGGTACCCTAATGCGTTCCATTGCAGTGCGGCTTGGGTCACGACTTAATGACCGAGGACAAATGTGGGTCCTGAGGTTACGCAGGTTAAGAACCTCTGCTCTAGACTTTCCTCCCCAGCTTGACTGTTCCTGGCCCCACCCCCTTTCATTTATTGGATTTAAACTCTTTGAATCATGGAGGTTCAGCATCAAATGTGGTTTTTACTTAGGGCAGTCTGCATGCAAATACAGCCTGCCTAGGAACGCCCACTCCTCCAGACTGTCATCCACCCATCAAGGCATTTTGATATTTGCATAACTCCTCCCAAGAGCCGGCCCACTGCTTGCATCAGGGCTGAGGGCTCTTTAGAGAAGTACTGACGGTGCTGTGCATGGCTTCCTGAAAACATCACAGCACCCTGACGTCCCCTCGTACCAGCCACAATCTGCTTTCCTTGCATTGAGAAGCATAGTGTCAGGGGGGTACGGCTGGGCCGTGAGTGGAACCCCTTGGCAGGGGCGGCAAGCCAAAGTCCGAGGTAGAGGTACACAGGGAAAATCCAAGAAGAATAGTCGGGTCCAATCCGGGTCGAGGCAGGCAGCTAGTTTCAGTAACGGAAGGGTAAGCCAAAGGGTCGGTAATCAGGAGTCCAAGCAGAGGTTCAGGAATAAAGACAGGTTAAAGGCACGGGGAGCTGGGAGATCACACCATAGGGATAGAATAACACAGCAATGAGCCAGGGCTCTGACTGTGCTTTTATACCCAGTGGAGGACTGAGACCACTCCCCGGCTACCGAGGCAACCAGGTAGCCTCTCCATCAGGAGCCAATGGCAGAGAGGCAGAGGGTGTGTGTTGGGAACCTCCCCCAGCAAGGATCACACCTGACACCAGTAACGGGCGCGCGTCCCCGTGCCTGCGCGCGCAGCCTGTCCACCGCGCACACGCACTGGTCGTGCATTGCGCGCATGCGTACCCGCAGTCCCGGTGCCAGGGGTCCTGCCAGGAAGGGGAACCCGTGCCCCCCGCCGCACATGGCCAACCCCGAGGAGAGGTAAGCCCCCTGGGTACCCTGACACATAGAGGCCCAATGATCGGAGGCTGGAATAAGGTGTGTGGTGTAAACGGAAAGGTTTTAGTTAAAAGTGACGGGGGAATCGGGGAATGCAAAATATCAGCAGATTAGACTTCAGCTTTACCAATAACAATATTTTCATACATTGGCAGAACATTACCAGTCGCTCTTACCTAAGCATTCCCCGGTTGCTCTGTCTATCTGGAAGCCATTTGAGCACTGTTCCTATAAAGAAATAATAAAAACGGATTTATTAACAGGAGCCGAGCCATACACAGAATATAAAACGGGGGAAAACTTGGCCTATTCCATGTTTGGTAACATTCTTATGTGATGAAATAATACTTCTGACGAATGTACTTTTCAGACGTCAGACTCCTTTATGTAACGGGAATCGAAAATCTTTTTTTAACGCTGCTTCCTTTACAATGAATGTTACAGAGGGAATCATGTCGGAAGCCATTGCTGACCTCCCTCCTAAAATATGTTGAAGGATTCTGAAACTGTGCCGCAGTTTTCAGGAACGCCGATCAGCGGCTCGAAAAGGTCCATGCACAAAATCAGATTCCTTCCAACAGAGCAAGTCCACTTTTTGGTTTTACATCCGTATCCTAGGCCAGTGTTGGTCAACTTACGTGATATAAGGGAACCTCCAGTGTGGCCCCTGACATCACCAAAGGGATGCACATAATGTTCAGTGTATGTAATGCTATGGAAAATAGTGCTGCAAGTCAGACTACAGACATGCTACAAGAGACGGCTGAAGACTACAGACATGCTACGAGAGACGGCTGAAGACTGCAGACGTGCTACAAGAGACGGTTGAAGACTACAGACGTGCAACAAGAGACGGTTGAAGACCACAGACGTGCTACAAGAGAAGGTTGAAGACTACAGACGTGCAACAAGAGACGGTTGAAGACTACAGACGTGCTACAAGAGACGGTTGAAGACTACAGACGTGCAACAAGAGACGGTTGAAGCCTACAGACATGCTGCTAGCGCCGGTGAAAGACTACAGACGTGCAACCAGAGACGGTTGAAGACCACAGACGTGCTACAAGAGAAGGTTGAAGACTACAGACGTGCAACAAGAGACGGTTGAAGACTACAGACGTGCTACAAGAGACGGTTGAAGACTACAGACGTGCAACAAGAGACGGTTGAAGCCTACAGACATGCTGCAAGAGACGGCTGAAGACTACAGACATGCTACAAGAGACGGCTGAAGACTACAGACATGCTACAAGAGACGGCTGAAGACTACAGACATGCTACAAGAGACGGTTGAAAACTGCAGACATGCTACAAGAGACGGCTGAAGACTGCAGACATGCTACAAGAGACGGCTGAAGACTGCAGACCTGCTACAAGAGACGGCTGAAGACTGCAGACCTGCTACAAGAGACGGCTTAAGACTACAGACATGCTACAAGAGACGGCTGAAGACTGCAGACATGCTACAAGAGACGGCTGAAGACTGCAGACATGCTACAAGAGACGGCGGAAGACTACAGACATGCTACAAGAGACGGCTGAAGACTGCAGACATGCTACAAGAGACGGCTGAAGACTGCAGACATGCTACAAGAGACGGCTGAAGACTGCAGACATGCTACGAGAGACGGCTGAAGACTGCAGACATGCTACAAGAGACGGCTGAAGACTGCAGACATGCTACAAGAGACGGCTGAAGACTGCAGACATGCTACAAGAGACGGCTGAAGACTGCAGACATGCTACAAGAGACGGCTGAAGACTGCAGACATGCTACAAGAGACGGCTGAAGACTGCAGACATGCTACAAGAGACGGCTGAAGACTGCAGACATGCTACAAGAGACGGCTGAAGACTGCAGACATGCTACAAGAGACGGCTGAAGACTGCAGACATGCTACAAGAGACGGCTGAAGACTGCAGACATGCTACAAGAGACGGCTGAAGACTGCAGACATGCTACAAGAGACGGCTGAAGACTGCAGACATGCTACAAGAGACGGCTGAAGACTGCAGACATGCTACAAGAGACGGCTGAAGACTGCAGACATGCTACAAGAGACGGCTGAAGACTGCAGACATGCTACAAGAGACGGCTGAAGACTGCAGACATGCTACAAGAGACGGCTGAAGACTGCAGACATGCTACAAGAGACGGCTGAAGACTGCAGACATGCTACAAGAGACGGCTGAAGACTGCAGACATGCTACAAGAGACGGCTGAAGACTGCAGACATGCTACAAGAGACGGCTGAAGACTGCAGACATGCTACAAGAGACGGCTGAAGACTGCAGACATGCTACAAGAGACGGCTGAAGACTGCAGACATGCTACAAGAGACGGCTGAAGACTGCAGACATGCTACAAGAGACGGCTGAAGACTGCAGACATGCTACAAGAGACGGCTGAAGACTGCAGACATGCTACAAGAGACGGCTGAAGACTGCAGACATGCTACAAGAGACGGCTGAAGACTGCAGACATGCTACAAGAGACGGCTGAAGACTGCAGACATGCTACAAGAGACGGCTGAAGACTGCAGACATGCTACAAGAGACGGCTGAAGACTGCAGACATGCTACAAGAGACGGCTGAAGACTGCAGACATGCTACAAGAGACGGCTGAAGACTGCAGACATGCTACAAGAGACGGCTGAAGACTGCAGACATGCTACAAGAGACGGCTGAAGACTGCAGACATGCTACAAGAGACGGCTGAAGACTGCAGACATGCTACAAGAGACGGCTGAAGACTGCAGACATGCTACAAGAGACGGCTGAAGACTGCAGACATGCTACAAGAGACGGCTGAAGACTGCAGACATGCTACAAGAGACGGCTGAAGACTGCAGACATGCTACAAGAGACGGCTGAAGACTGCAGACATGCTACAAGAGACGGCTGAAGACTGCAGACATGCTACAAGAGACGGCTGAAGACTGCAGACATGCTACAAGAGACGGCTGAAGACTGCAGACATGCTACGAGAGATGGGTGAAGTCAAAGACTATGTCTGAAGAATTCAATGTACACATTGAACAACAATGTATCTTATTTGTGTATCACTCGGCTGTAGATCCTCATGATACACAAATAAGATACATTGTTGTTAATACTTAGGATACTTGAATGTATTTTTATAATTTAAAAGGAGAACTATGAGGGGGAGGGGGAGGGGGGGTGCTTTCCACTCACCTCATAGTTCTAGCCGACCTGTGACAATGAGACTGTCAGAGGTCGTCTCATTAGATTGGGAGGTGATGGAACACATACCGGCGTTCGCTCACCTCTCGATCCTGTCACGGCTCTCTGCCGTGACAGGGGAGGGGCTGAATTCCCCCCTCCCTGCTCCGATCCTTCAGCACTGACTGGGGGGAGGGGGCGGGTACAGCTGGCTCTGCCTCCAGATAGGCAGAGCCAGCTGTCACTCACGCAGCTGGGCGGATCTCGACATCGATGTCGGGATCCGCTTCAGCTGCGGCGTCTCAGTATACCGCGAGCTGCAGCTCTCTATATACTGAGCCTAGGGTGACGGGAGGATGCTAGTTTGTGTCCCCCCGTTACCCGAAGGAGAACTATGGGGAAAAGCCCTGACCCCCATAGTTCTCCTTTAACGTCTGAGTTTCCTGTCACTTTAGCAGCTACATAATAGAAGCGGGTAAATATCTGGGGATCACACCGTAACACATAAAACACATGGATATCAGATGACATTATCAGTTCATATATAAATGGCGGAGGACTTACACAATAAATATAATAAATAGGAAATAGACAGATCACAGCATCTCCCCCCATCTGGTATCCCTGACACCTCCCATTACAGATTCCGCCAAATCTCCTCTACCTCCTTTGTCTTGCCAATCTCCTCTACAATGTAACATTTTGGAGCTGGGCCCTCATTCCTAATATTTCACATATCTGTAGAAGTTATAATCTTGCTCTTTATAGTCATTGTATGTTCTCACTATGAGCAGCGCCGTGGAAAATGTTGGCGCTATATCAGCGTGTGAAAAGAAGCAATTTCTCTATAGAGATCCACAGTCCTTGTCTGCAGCATTCCAGTGTCAGGACGTCTTTTCCCAGAACAGCCGACCAGCAGAGTCCCTGCTCGGCCAGCTGCGCTCCTTGGCCGCGGCGGTTTGGGATTTGACATCGGATACTCGCGGCTCAGATAATCACAGACCAAAATGTGCATCTTGCAACACAAATCAGATCTCAGCTGCAGCCATGACTTCCCCCTGCGTGTGGATCGTTTTATCTGCCTGAGGGTGGAAAACTACCCAACGCCCGAGCTTAATGAATCAACATTCACTTTCAATCTTCTTAAATCTGCCATCCCTGATGATCCCGCCATGAAGGTCCTTGTTCAGACACTTCCTGTTATAGGGTGACAACGCTCTGTCCCCGTCTCCCAATTGTACTCCTGCGTTGTCACGCATAACACAGGCATGATCCAAGGGAAACCCTCTCGGAGAAATGTCAAGCAGCCAATGCAGGAGCGCATGTAGGCAGGAAGAGGCTGGAAAGAGGCCGCAGGAGTTCAGCAGCACTGAGATGCTTATATTTGTCATATCTGCTATATTAAAGGAGAACTATGGGGTCAGTGTTTTTCCGCATAGTTCTCCTTAGGGTAATGGGAACACACAAACTAGCGTCCTCCCGTCACCCTAAGCTCAGTATACCGCAAACTACATCGCGCGGTATACTGAGACGCTGCAGCCGGAGCGGATCCCTATGTGTTCGCTCACCTCCCGATCTACAGAGCCGACCTGTGACAGTCTCATTGTCACAGGTCGGCTAGAACTATGAGGTGAGTGAAAAGCCCCCCCTCCCCATCCCTCCCCCCCACCTCATAGTTCTCCTTTAAATTGGAATGCAAACAATCACAGAGTCATTGCCAACTCCTGATACCGCATACCCCAATCCCGTTCTTCTGGTTTAAGTTATTAACAGACTGCCTCAGTACTCCTCTCAAGAGCCCTCAGCCATTATGCAAGCAGTGGGCTGGCTCTTGGGAGGAGTTATGCAAATATCAAAATGCGTTGATATCAACCTGGAGGAGTGGGCGTTCCCCGGCAGGCTGTATTTGCATACAGACCACCCTTAGGTAACGCCCACATGATTGACGGAACTGAAATCCAATAGATGGAAGGGCAGAGTCCGGGACAGTCATGCCGGGGAGATGTTTGTAGCCCTCCTATGCTGAGGGATCCCAGGTAGGCTGTACATATATTTATGGTAATATCGGAGCACAGGTTCACTTTAAGGCTGGGCAACCAACCACTTTACTGCAGCCAGATGAGGAGAGATAATACCCGGATATTATGCTTTGCGCGTCATCGCCGCCCTTCACAATGCGATACTGAAATCATGCCAGGAACAGGAGCCAAAATATGATCAAATATTTATTTCCCGGAGGATATAAAGTGCTGGGGACTTACCTGGGCATGTAGGGGGTCAGTGCGGCAGAGGGAGAGTGTGAAGAGGGCCACCAGTCTGCAACAAACACAGAAAACCAGTGTTACCGACATTGGAGGATCTTTTATAACATCTAACAATACAAAATACATTTCTCTGATCATCTCCACATCATATCAAAACCAAATGAAAGAAAACGCGTCTGCATGCTATTACACCCCCAGCTCTGGAACATGAGCCCCAATCCCCAATAAATACATCTGAATGAATGTCATCAATGAGCCCTCACATTATAGTGCTGACCGAATGATGTTATCCCTCGGTGGTGATTGATTAGACGGCACTCTCAGTGATGTCACTGGTCTCTAGTGATCGGATAGGCTGCATTCTCAGTGATGTCACCGGTCTCTAGTGAATGGAGAGGCTGCATTCTCAGTGATATCACCGGTCTCTAGTGAACGGATAGGCTGCATTCTCAGTGATGTCACCAGTCTCTAGTGAATGGATAGGCTGCATTCTCAGTGATGTCACCGCTCTCTAGTGAAGGGATAGGCTGCGTTCTCAGTGATGTCACCGGTCTCTAGTGAAGGGATAGGCTGCATTATCAGTGATGTCACCGGTCTCTAGTGAAGGGATAGGCTGCATTCTCAGTGATAGTCACCGGTCTCTAGTGATTGGATAGGCTGCATTCTCAGTGATGTCACCGGTCTCTAGTGAATGGATAGTCTGCACTCTCAGTGATGTCACCGGTCTCTAGTGAAGGGATAGGCTGCATTCTCAGTGATGTCACGGGTCTCTAGTGAAGGGATAGGCTGCATTCTCAGTGATGTCACCGGTCTCTAGTGAATGGGTCGGTTGCATTCTCAGTGATGTCACCGGTCTCTAGTGAATGGGTCGGTTGAATTGTGAATGATGTCACCGGTCTGTAGGGATTACACGGGTTGAATTCTTTTGAAAATATTCAATTATTTTAGTCATTTGTATAAACAGGTTTCCTTCTCGCGCTCGCTCTGATATCTTGCAGACTTCATAATAAGACTCGTCAACATCAAGGCCAAAAAAAAAAAAAAGACAAGTATTTCAAATCTTTGTTTGAACTTTTTTGACATTTTCAAGAAGATGAAGAAACGTGCGGAGGCAGCGAAGGAATGTCCCAGCGAGTCTACGACCATAAAGACGGATCAGAGGAGATTGTCAGATAAATAAAAAAACAAAAACATTTCCTCTTCTCATATAAAACCTGAAGAAGTTTCCTTTAACCCTTTGCCTGCTATATCTGGAGACCAGACGACGTCTCCTCCTTGGGCCCTGCCGGGGGGACCCGTGACCCGGGGGCCAGAAGAGTGCAGTGTGGATTGTTCTGCCAGTTCAGGCTTAATGAAAAATTATTCTTGGCTCCGGGCGGCGGGGTCTCTGGGAGACGAACGGTCCGCCGTAATGATTCATCAATTTGTGGAAAAACCTCAGGAAAGTAACGTTCTGACATCCCTCTCAATTCATTTAACATATTAGCCCTCTCCGCCCACTTACAGGCAAGGTGATCGCTCCCTCTAATGGGTTAAGCAGCCTTAAAGGAATGCTCCGTGCAAGCAGGAGCATTATGCGCGGACAAAGCCTTCCTATCGAGTGTGTTTGATTTCCACCCCGATATCAATCTTCTATGGCGAGCCATTTGCTAAATTCCTATCAGCTTTTTGCAATTGCAGCCAGTGTGTTCCCTGGTTCCTGCACCAGTGGAGTCCATGAGAAGATTGTGCTGCAGAGTCATGTGACAAGAGGCTGCAGCCTCTGTAAGTCTCATGGGGTGTATACGGCTTTAAGTAATCGCTGTTATTTCTAGGGATGCACCCATACCGGTTTTTCGGTATCAAGTACCGATGCTTCGCTTTTGGCACTCATCGATACTGAGTACCGATACCGGTGCTTCCGCTGGCATGGAGCCGGCTCCATATCAACTGGCTGGCTTGATTGTACTATTCTTTGCCAAACATCCCCACCCCCCAGGGTATTTGGGCGAGTACTTCCCAGCCGATCAGCATCCAGCCGGTTTTCCGGCCAATCAGGAAGCCAGGCGGCTAGTAATGACCCATCTCCCAGCTTCCTGATTGGCCGGGAAGCCGGCTCAATGCTGATTGGCCGGGAAGCCGCCTTCCCGGCCAATCACCAAGGAGCCGGCTGGATGCCGATTGCCCAGGAAGCCAGCTCCACCTATCTTGGCCACTATTGGCCAATCAGCATGGAGCCGGCTTCAGGAAATCGGGATTCAGTATCTCGAGTATACGGGGAAGCCGTCAATCACTCAGCACTGAGAGTTTGGATGTTGCAGCCTAAATAGCTTGTCTGGTGACATGTTTCGATGTTCACGCACGCCCGTGCACACGCCGAGGAATGCGCATCTGCGCAAAAGGTGCATGGCCCGGACCAATTCTATGAACCCATGTCAAGCACATGCACAACACATGTGGTATAGGCTTTTTGACACACACGGTAACACACTCTAGGTACGTTGTGCGATACCACGCATTAATTGGATGGTATTGCGCGAGTAATGCTATGCTTAGCTGTGAACGCGCCCTAATAGTTTGTAGTGTACTGTCCCTGATCACGTCTGGACGTTTTGATGCTCAAAGCTAAACGCGACAAAACGCTCATCACAAAAAATTGAATTCATTTCAATGGTCCCTGTTCACACCCGAGAGTTTTGTTGTAAGCTATAAAACGCTGAACGCTGGAAAACGTATACAAGCTTTCTACCCATTCAACCAAATGAATTTCAATCTGCTCACTAAAACATGCATCTTCATGTGCGTGCAAAAATTTGCTAAACACGCTAGACAACATGATAACAAAATGTGCGCTAATATGCGGGAAATCATTGATGCCCAGGTGTGACCGGAGCCTTGCAGAAGCCGGATGGAACATTTTTCTTGAACAAACAAAATTTTTGGTGCAAACGTTTGTAGTAGGCAGGGGCGTCCCAAGGCTGGGTGACACCCGGAGCGGTAACAGAGTGTCCCCCCGCCGAGACGTCACTGCGCACGCGCGTCTGTATGCTGATGCCGGCGGCCATCTTGGTGATGGACGCCGGCAGAGAGAGGAGGGGACAGTCACCCGGCGGGATAATGGTGGCACCCGGGTGCGGGCCGCACCCCCCTTGTGACGCCACTGGTAGTAGGGATACCGGTTTTTCATTATCGAGTAAGAGTACCGATATTTTTTTTTCTCGGTACTCGCCAATACAGAGTACCGGCGCCTAAGAAAAAGTGCAGCACTGTGTTATGATTGGTCAGGAAGCTGGGAGGCACATCATGACCCACCTACTTGATTGGCTAGGCAGCCTGGCTTCCCTTGTTGCTAGGCAGCCTGGCTTAATGACCAATCAGGAAGCCGGGAGGTGGGGCATGACGTGCCGCCCGGCTTCCCAATTGGTGCTGCTGGTCAGATGGAGATCTCTCTCGGACCAGAAATTCTAGTATCGGAGCATTTGGCGAGTACTCGCCCAAATACCCGGTATCAGTGCATCCCTAGTTTGTACGAAATTCTAGTCGTGTATACCCAGCTTAAAAAGGAGAATTATGAGGTGAGTGCTTTTCACTCACCTCATAGTTCTAGCCGACCTGTGACAATGAGACTGTCACAGGTCAGCTCAGTATTGTTTTTAAAAGAAAGATAATAAAAAAAACATGTAATTATTCCGACCTCCCCATAGAAATATACAACTCCTACACTCAAGGTTTGAGGTATTTCTTCCTCTTCTCCTCTGTAGGGTCTCTGTATACGTTTCATCGTGTTACGTGACACTGAATGAAGGAAGCTGAAATCTCGTCTTTGAAGGTCGAACGCCGCAAGTCAAACATTTCCCATCACTGATAATAATGTGGAGAGTCGGGATCTGTGGGATGAGATCGCAGCATCTCCCGACACCATAGAGAAGATATTTTACTGGCTGCGCGCTGAAGAACGCCGACTGCCTCTCACTCCATTCGCTGTCATTATTCGTTGATTCTTATAGCTCATCGCCGTTCAGCTGCTACAAATATTCCAGAAATGAGCTCATCTTAGACGTGAGCCCCATCACTAAAATCTCATCGAAGCTTTAACACGTTCAGGTCATTTCACAAGTCCATTTCCAAATCTTAAATCGGCAGCTTTGGTTATATGAATCCCTGGTGATCCCTGTGAAAGTGTCAGGAGAGAGGAGGGGACCCGGCGGAATACATCATCCCGCCGGGTGAACGTCCCCTCCTCTCCCTGCCGGCGTCCAACACCAAGATGGCCGTCGGCAGGAATCAGATGGCTTCGCATGCGTGATGACACGTCACGGCGGGGTGTCACCCGACCTCGGGACGCCCCTGCCCCTGACTAAAAATCACATCAGCACACAGCTCTGCACGCAGATATGAAATCATCTTACATTCATTAGCTAAATACAAAAATGTATTTTGCCTACAATTTCTTATTCTCTTCCTGGTCCTCTTTGGCACAAATTATGTCATCCTGCCCAAGCATTGCATCGTGGGAAGCTTACATCAGCAGGGGATTCCCTCCCCTGAGATGATGTGCATGGTCACATGTCCTAGTCACATGTGCCAGAGTTCCAGGAAGTAAAGTGAGATCTAGTAATCTACCCTTAGTTGACATGGCCGCTGTCAGAAGACGGGGGAAGAAAAGAGAAATAAGGTGCAAAGGATACAAAGCCGGCAATTATCTAGAAGTATCTGTCTGTAGATTGTCATAACTAAATATTTCTAAAGGTGTCTTTCTTCTTATTTTAAAGAGTTGGGTAAAGTTCCTCTTAAAGGAAAAAGAAACTACCGGCCTTCCCTGCATGCACTGCTTCTCACCTGAGACGACGTGTGTGTGTGAGAGCTCGTGTGTGTGTGTGTGTGAGAGCTCGTGTGTGTGTGTGTGTGAGAGCTCGTGTGTGTGTGTGTGTGAGAGCTCGTGTGTGTGTGTGTGTGAGAGCTCGTGTGTGTGTGTGTGTGTTTTTCCTGTGTGTGTGTGTGAGAGCTCCTGTGTGTGTGTGAGAGCTCCTGTGTGTGTGTGAGAGCTCCTGTGTGTGTGTGTGTGAGAGCTCCTGTGTATGTGTGCGTGTGAGAGCTCGTGTGTGTGTGTGAGAGCTTGTGTGTGTGTGTGTGTGTGTGTGAGCGAGCTGGTGTGTGTGTGTGTGTGTGTGTGTGTGTGTGTGTGTGTGTGAGCTCGGCCCGAATCCCCTTCCCCCAGGACGATTCTGGACTGCATTAACCCCCCTCTCCTGGCTGAATAAGGTAGGGACACCCCTGGACAGACAGATCACCCCTGCCAAATAAAATGTCTGTGGGAGGATGAAGAGATCAGATAAATAATGCCCGGGAAACTTGGAGAATTTCAGAAAGCTTTTTGTGTTTTCAAAGAGTCAGGCTCCCGAAAACTAATTTCACTTACAGGTAGATGCCTGGAAATGCCTGGATGCCTGCAGACATTACAATCAATGGCGTCTCACTCATTCTGTTGCAAATTCAGTATTATGAAATGGGTACAAAATCAGAGGAGTTCTCCTTTAACAGTCAAAAACAGCAGTATTTTCGTCACAAGCTGCAAAAACAAAGAAAACAAAAACCTTCCAGCTGAAGATTGATTTTTCATCTTGGCAGATAACAGTCAGTAACAATGGGATACATCAAGAATGATTTGGTTTTTGGAGATGTGATGATGTTTATGCAGCTTGGAGTATCCGTACCGGGGAGGATAGAACTACTAAAGATATTCCCCTTGTGTGGCAAGTCGCGGAGGAAGTGTCCTGACACAAAACAACATTTTGGTTTTCCACAAATCTAATCACGGATTCCGCAATGGGAAATGGTCCTCACCGCTGTACCCTAAAACCACCACAAGGGGGCGGAAAAATATACTGTGAGGATTCCTTGGAAGGCAAGAGTACAGAGCAATGATGATGATTAGGGAAAGTTCCCAGAGCAACCGATAACATTTGAATTATTAGCTGCAGAGAGATCATAGAGAGGATCTGTAACTGGCTGCAAGAAGGTTCTGCAATTTGCATATCATCTCCCCCCGTGGTGAATGAGAACATTTACATTTTACAGAGAGCAAGCAACAAGTGCACTGCGTGGGGAGTGTAAGGCTGGGCACACACCTTACAACCATCGCAAGACATTTGTCTTGCGCTGGTTGTAAGGTACTTTAAAAAACGTACGACCTGCCTATCTTGCATAGGCAGATCGTACTTGCGATGATCGCAAGCCACGCCCCCTGAGGGGCGGGCTTCCGATAACCGCAATGCCGAACGGGCAGTGTGCGCTTGCGCACACCGGCCCGTCCGGCCTTTATCTTACGAACATGCTACACACCCGCCGAACATCGTACGATGCTCGGCGGGTTTTCGAACATGTCCGTAAGTTTAAAGTCGTGCGACCTTACAGTAGTAGAGGTCGCACGGCTTCCACGCACCTTACGATAATTGTACGATCGGTGGATTTCCTGCGATTATCGTACGATTATCGTACGCTTATCGTAAGGTGTGTGGGGACCTTTTCCCCTACGGCGCCCACACACCTCAGTCTGCAATGGGTGCTATACCAGATCATTTCATTCAATTCAATCTTTTTACAGCAAGCAAACAAAAAAAAACTAAAATCAATTCTGATCATAATTTGCACAGAACAAAACAGCAGGTGCCTGTACCACCTCAGGAGGAAACAAAAATGTATGTATAGAATAAAAAAAGTCTAAAGATCTAAAAAAAAAAAAATGGATATATACAGTATAGAAAAGACAAAACGGAAATAAAATAAATAGATATATAGATCTAAAAGTTCTAGATATGGATAGATAGATAGATAGATAGATAGTAGACTTGTGCGATTCGTTTCGTTACGAATCGAAATTCGTACAAATGTTCCTGAAATTCGTAAATTCGGAAGCATCCGAAATCCGAATGGCAGTTTCCCAATTATATCCGAAATACGAAAATCCGAATTTCTTTGAAACGGGAACTAATATTACCCCTGTAAATGAGGTTGAACAACATGACAAGATTTTTTTAAAAATCCGAAATACGGATCCGCTGCTGCTGAGAGTTGCATTACAATACACAGGCAGGAAATACGAAATTCCGTTAACGGAATTTCGTTCTGTTACGAACATTCGTTATATTGAAGTTAAAAAGCAAAGTACATTTGTTAATATATTGGAGTTGATGGTAGTTTTTTTTCTTTATCCGAAATTCGGATCCGGAATCTGTTAACGGAATTCGTATTTCGGATTAAAAAAAACAACTACCACATCGACTCCAATATTAACAAAAGGTATTTTTGCTTTTTTACTTCATCATGACGAATGTTCGTAAAGTTACGAAAATGTGCCGAAACTAACGAAAATCCGTATTTCGTACGAATCCAAATTGAGTTTCGGACACGAATTATGAAATACGAAATAACGGATATTCCGAAACGGAACAAATTTTTTGACGGCGCACAAGTCTAATAGATAGATAGATAGATAGAGAGGGAGAGATAGAATAGATAGATAAAAAAGACAAAACCAAAATAGATATAAAGTATCACAAATTCTAGAGAGATAATAATAGAGTAATGTAGATTAAAAAAAGGCAAAAATTGATACATAGATTCAAAAATTCCAAATAGTTACATTCTGTGATTCTGTGATTAGGATAGTTGGATGAAAAAATAAATGTGATGATTTTATGACTGACAGTTGCTGAAATCTCAGACTGTTTTACACCTTCCGCAGCTCTAAGGGCTCTAATATACAAATCATCCCATTTCCTAAATCTGACACCCCGGGTAATTATTTGTCTGCGGCCGCCCACTCCGGGGTCACTAGGAGAATACGGAGACTCCCGGGCTGAGCCTCGTGTGCCCGACAAAAACCAGCTCCTCTGTAGCCGCCGGTAAGCTACAAGTTCCGGCAGCACTGTGGGAGTTGTAGTCTGCGGACGATGACTCTTGTCTGTATAGTACGTTGATCACTGTGTGACGTGAGGCTGATGGCAGATTGTGAAGGACGACGAAGGTAATAACACTGGAAATATTTACTTCCTGTTTACTGCCAGTACAGACCACTGAAACATCCACTGACACCACAACACTGTTATCGCCAGCTGTGTGTGTGGGAAACTCCTATAGGCACAGCATCCCACATGACCACAGTTCCCCTTGTGACAGTTCCCCCACGGCAGCACACCCTGGCCATTCCCCCACGGCATAGCGTGGATACTGTAAGAGCCTGTACAAACAAGCCAGGTTGAAAATACTACTTAGTAAGTTGATCCCCGCAGCCAGAAAATTAGCATTGTTCTAGATTTGTAGATTTATTAAGCAAACCTCTAAATTACAATGAGAAGAAACATATTCCCGCAGGATGCAGCTTTTCATGCCATCACCCACTGTAACTAAGCCCCCCCCCCAGGGTTTACATTTCCCTCATCTTGGTGGGGAGGCCGGCCGGTGTCTTCGTTACCTTAACCGCCCCAAATCCCCTCACCCGTCGCCGTGCTATCTCTCACAAAACACCGAGGAGTCATTACTGCCGACGCGGGAAGAAACGTTTACAGCTTCAGAGCTAAAAAGGAGAGAAGTGGACAGATTCAAGGCTGTAGATAACAATAAAAGTAAACCACAGCAGGGTCATTCATTGTGCATCTCCTACCTGCTTATATCTGACACATGCCAAACATTCACTGCAGGTGAATCTGCCTGGCCCAAGTGTTGTTTTTTAATGGCAGTGATTGATTTACTGCCGGTGAATGTGTGAGTGCGCCGGGGCTCCCAGGCTGGAGGGTTCAGTCTGTGCGTCGGGGAGGGAGGAGAGCTTCCACTGGAGCTGAGCACACTGGAGGCTGCGGAGGCACCTGGTTCAGCTTAGCCTCTCGCTGGGACTCTGCATCAGACCAACTGCAAGAGGAATGCAAAATATGAGCATTTTCAGATTTTGCTAAACAATGCTTTTTTTACAAAACACAGTATGAGTTTAAAGAGAACCCGCCCCCTCATCAGACGATAAACCCCAAACAGACATCAAAGATACAAAATAACTAACCAGAAAATGTATTTATTAACGCAAACAGTGTACGTACCGGAATATAACCTGGTAATGGCCTCCCTGTACAGCAGAGCACAGACTGGGAGCAGCAGCAACAAGGAGCCAAATCAGTTGTGGTTCAGTGATCATGTGCCAACAGGGTACATGCTGATAGGAGAGGAGAGCAGAGTGACAGAGAGGAGAGCTCATCAGTCTGCTTGTATGTCAGAAGAAAGCAAAACACATTTATGGGATCAACTGCAGTCTGTCACACTCCTGTGATCCACCATGGGGCCTCCTGTTCCTAAGCCGAGCCCCCTGCTGCAGAATCTTATCTGTGACCTCCGTGCCTGCCTCTGGTCCCCTGCATCCTCCACGCCTGCCTTTGGTCTCCTGCATCCTCCACGCCTGCCTTTGGTCTCCTGCATCCTCCACGCCTGCCTTTGGTCTCCTGCATCCTCCACGCCTGCCTTTGGTCTCCTGCATCCTCCACGCCTGCCTTTGGTCTCCTGCATCCTCCACGCCTGCCTTTGGTCTCCTGCATCCTCCACGCCTGCCTTTGGTCTCCTGCATCCTCCACGCCTGCCTTTGGTCTCCTGCATCCTCCACGCCTGCCTTTGGTCTCCTGCATCCTCCACGCCTGCCTTTGGTCTCCTGCATCCTCCACGCCTGCCTTTGGTCTCCTGCATCCTCCACGCCTGCCTTTGGTCTCCTGCATCCTCCACGCCTGCCTTTGGTCTCCTGCATCCTCCACGCCTGCCTTTGGTCTCCTGCATCCTCCACGCCTGCCTTTGGTCTCCTGCATCCTCCACGCCTGCCTTTGGTCTCCTGCATCCTCCACGCCTGCCTTTGGTCTCCTGCATCCTCCACGCCTGCCTTTGGTCTCCTGCATCCTCCACGCCTGCCTTTGGTCTCCTGCATCCTCCACGCCTGCCTTTGGTCTCCTGCATCCTCCACGCCTGCCTTTGGTCTCCTGCATCCTCCACGCCTGCCTTTGGTCTCCTGCATCCTCCACGCCTGCCTTTGGTCTCCTGCATCCTCCACGCCTGCCTTTGGTCTCCTGCATCCTCCACGCCTGCCTTTGGTCTCCTGCATCCTCCACGCCTGCCTTTGGTCTCCTGCATCCTCCACGCCTGCCTTTGGTCTCCTGCATCCTCCACGCCTGCCTTTGGTCTCCTGCATCCTCCACGCCTGCCTTTGGTCTCCTGCATCCTCCACGCCTGCCTTTGGTCTCCTGCATCCTCCACGCCTGCCTTTGGTCTCCTGCATCCTCCACGCCTGCCTTTGGTCTCCTGCATCCTCCACGCCTGCCTTTGGTCTCCTGCATCCTCCACGCCTGCCTTTGGTCTCCTGCATCCTCCACGCCTGCCTTTGGTCTCCTGCATCCTCCACGCCTGCCTTTGGTCTCCTGCATCCTCCACGCCTGCCTTTGGTCTCCTGCATCCTCCACGCCTGCCTTTGGTCTCCTGCATCCTCCACGCCTGCCTTTGGTCTCCTGCATCCTCCACGCCTGCCTTTGGTCTCCTGCATCCTCCACGCCTGCCTTTGGTCTCCTGCATCCTCCACGCCTGCCTTTGGTCTCCTGCATCCTCCACGCCTGCCTTTGGTCTCCTGCATCCTCCACGCCTGCCTTTGGTCTCCTGCATCCTCCACGCCTGCCTTTGGTCTCCTGCATCCTCCACGCCTGCCTTTGGTCTCCTGCATCCTCCACGCCTGCCTTTGGTCTCCTGCATCCTCCACGCCTGCCTTTGGTCTCCTGCATCCTCCACGCCTGCCTTTGGTCTCCTGCATCCTCCACGCCTGCCTTTGGTCTCCTGCATCCTCCACGCCTGCCTTTGGTCTCCTGCACCCTCCACACCTGCCTCTAGTCTCCTGCATCCTCGGTGCCTTACCATGTGCCAGTGTTGCTGTACCTCTTGTGCCTCTGTCCTATCTGAGCTCCTGCCTCCATGTGCACCCTTTGTGTCCCCCATGTCCTCTGTGCTTATATGACTCCAGTGCCCCCCATGTCCTCTGTGCTTATATGACTCCAGTGCCCCCCATGTCCTCTGTGACTCTATATGACTCCACTTGAGTGTCTCCTGTCTTGCTCCTGGCTTCAGTGCTCCCTGTGTCTTCAGAGTGCCCCTGTGTCTCCTGTGCTGTAGTATCAGCAGCTCCAGCAGTCTCATGTTTCAGGCACTGTGCACAGTTGAGGTATCAGGAGGCGGTGACATTGCAGAAGGAACGAACTGCGAGTTTAGAACACTGCCTGGGGTAAAGCCGCCATGTACCACAGAGGAGAGAGGACACCATAGATCCAAAGGATGACACATGTTCAGGAAAGATTGACGCAGCGGCCATTGTCCCTGCCTGGAATGAATCTCTGTGCTCCCCCCAATCCTTTCTGGGGGCCCCTAGGCATGTTTTTGAGATGATGCGTGCTGTGTAATGTCAGGCCAAGCGTGTGCACCGAGCAGTGACTCAATAGCTCAGCTCACCTTGCTCCCCGCCCCAAGCAGTGACTCAATAGCTCAGCTCACCCTGCTCCCCGCCCCAAGCAGTGACTCAATAGCTCAGCTCACCTTGCTCCCCGCCCCAAGCAGTGACTCAATAGCTCAGCTCATAGCAGCTTAGCTCATTCTGCTCCCCCCTCCCAGCAGTGACTTGGCAGCTCAGCTTTCAACACACTAAACACATTGCTCTCCTTTTGCAGGGGTGACATCAGTGGTCACCTAATGGCCAAAGAATAATGGTGCTGGATGCAGAAAAATTGGCAGCAATGGGAAGGATGAGCAGGGAGCCGTCAGTGCTGCAGGAGGGCACACCATGAGAGAGCTAAGTCTGCTGCTATGTGCAAGCGCTATAATTCCAATTTAACACATAAGGTGAGCACTTCACACGTCACCTCCTTACATTAAACCCGACCCGCGAATCCTGCCGTGGTGCAGATATAAACACCCCCGTTATGTCTAGAACAAATTATAAATGATTATAAAGTAAAACAAGTCCATTATTCTGTCCTTATATTATCTTCCTGCAGAGCACGATTCACACAGGGAGAGGCACAGGCTGATTGGTCAAGTACAGGATGACTTCATCAGCGTGCTGCTCCTCCTTTCCTATCCAATCACAGGCCAGGGGCGGTCCTTGATCAAGCTGTATGAGGTCACAACTTGGCTGCGCCCCCTGACACAGATGTCTGAGCTGGAAACATGGCTGAACGGTATGACAGCATTCCTGGCAGGCGGAACAATCCACAATCATGT
>NW_017306612.1:543458-554823 GCF_000935625.1 Nanorana parkeri | reverse complement strand
CACTAAACTAACCCCATGTTCTGTATACTCACCTCACCGGTAGTAGGTGTATGTAGCAAGAATGTCAGGAGCAGAGTATCTTCTACCCTCGGGGGGTCATGTTGGAGGAGTGATGTGTCAGTGTTGGGTGTACATGGGTGAGGAGCAGAGTATCTTCTACCCTCGGGGGGGGTGTCATGTTGGGGGAGTGATGTCTCAGTGTTGGGTGTACATGGGTGAGGAGCAGAGTATCTTCTACCCCCTGGGGGGGGTGTCATGTTGGAGGAGTGATGTCTCAGCATTGGGTGTACATAGAATGTCAGGCGCAGAGGATTCTCTCCCTCCCGGGGGTGCCGGAGTTCCGGGAATACACACAATCAGAACTCTTATCTGGGTAACCCAATAAAACGGCTTCTCCATCTGATCGGTGACGAGTTCATTATATTCCCCCGAGTACGGACAACACAAACGTCACATAGAATTCATTTAGATTTATTTTCTATACATAATATTGACACGGTAGCCCTGTAATAATATTTCCAGCTATACAACAAACTTCCAATATACACAAGCGGAGAGCACAGAAAACAAGATGGCGTCTGATGCAACATAGCGGCACAGAAATCGCACTCCACTCTCCGTCTACAGACACTCGAAGAATAGTGGTAAAAAGTCTCAGAATAAAGGAGGTCCCACAGAAAAGTGCTGGACCCCCGACCTCCGAGGGGAGGCCCCTGCTGAGTGACATACAGCCCTTAGCTGATCACAGGAGAGTCCTGAGCTGTGTGCAGCCTGAGCCCTTCTCTGACATCTGCCTTAAAGGCACAGTCCATAGAAATAATTATAAATTCACCCAGATTGATAAAATAATAAAAAAGTAATTTGTTTGCATTGGGGCCTACAGAGCATTGCAACCACATGCAGTGCCATGCTCAGGCTCCTGCAGACTCTTCCTCCATTCCCAGGTCCAGCCCTACTGGTATGGGGCTGGAGGAAGTAACCAATGGCCTACAAGAGCGGCGATGTCACTAGTGAAGTGCGCTCCACCGAGAATTATACGAGTCCCCCTGCAGCACTGAGCACTGGCAGATGGGACTTGTAGGCTCTCTGCTGCAAACCCTATTTTTCGCACTGAACCCGAACGCAGGTACTATTGTGCCACGCGTTCGGGTGCTGGCGATCGCACCGCAGTCGGGGGTGGGGGGGCGCAGCTGCGGTGCCATTGAGCCACGTCCCCCAATAACTGAGCCGGCCAGGTTGCGTTCCAGAGGCCGAACGCACTGGAAAGCCCTCCTGGTGTGACAGGAAGGAGAACCACCTCAGTGCTACCATCCTACACCCCAAATCTAACCGGTATCTGTGGAATTATCTGCAGGCTGACGCAGCCGATTCCAGATTTGGGGTTCAGACTTCACGCAGCTCTTATCTGTCCCGTAAAGGTTATAAAAGCTGTGACATCACCAAACAGTCCCTGTAGAACCTCCTCGGACACTCTTCTCTACTAGAATAAAAGTCAAAACCAAATAAAACGTCTTCGCTTCATCAGGGCCGGAGCACAGCCGACACTTCCCGGCGTTCAAATAAAAAAAAAAAACCACGAAGCTTTACACTGATGCTTCATGAGCGGCGGGATCCGAGAGCGCGGCTCCCTCCTGCCGGCACTACAAACACGTCGCTGCAGCTTCTCCACGCTACAGGAGATCCAATTGGCTGAAATGATTTGAAGATCCCGAAAAAGGAGAAACGCTCCCAACAGGCGAGAGCATCTCCCAGTAACAGACGGATCAATCCCTAATTCCATACACTGCCACTGCTTATAGTCGTATACGCTTGTCAGGGTGCCGAATAATCGAGGACCAATCATTGGCTGCTGGGTGAAGTGAGTCCATTAGGGCTGTAACAACTAATTGATTAAAATTGATAATCGATTATGAGAATAGTTGGCAATTATGCTCATTATCAGTTGGCGTGGGGGGAGCGAGAGAACGAGGACGTTTTAAAAATGTTTTAATGCAACCAATCGATTAGTTGTCCGATTATTTTTTTCAACTAATCGATTATGAAATTGTTAGCTGCAGCCCTAAAGTCCATCCTGGGGGGGCCCGGACGTTGGACCTTAGGTGGTAAAAACCTATTTAAAGAAATACAGCTTTCCACAGACACCACCTGTCACGAGTTGCGATGGGGGGTTGATCACTAGAATTTAAACTTGAGATTTTATCTGACGCTTAGGGGGTCTATTTGTAAATTACACAACATTCATGCTACATTCACCGAGGATTCACACATTTCTCCAAATGAAACCAATTGAGAAAATATTGCATGAAAGTTGTTGCGAATCTCATAAGAATAAAAAATTGACCCCTCTCCCCCGTGGTGTTCATATAACACGTGGAGTGGATAGTAAAAAAAAAAAAACAACATGTTTAAATAGCTATTTCTGAGAGCAATAATGCATTTTCCTAACATAAAAGACACAAACTCAGAATGAACAGGCTGCATAGAATCTGGTCCCAGAGCTGCTTGCTGCTGCCTTCTGCACCTCTCTCTGTATACTGCAGCCCGCTGCTTTTCTCTCCCATGGCTGTTACAATGTATCGTTGTTGGGGGCAGGATAACAGGATGTTGGCTTTGTGATTGACAGGTGTGGAGGATTGTTCTAGTATGGTCACTGATGGGTGCGACGCACATCTGCCACAATGGTTACTCTCAGCCATATACTGAGGCTTTTTCTGCTGCCTGACAATGGTTATCATGACTGGAGGAGGGACGCATGTTATACTATTGAACATAGCAGCTCAGCAGTGGGGCCCGCCAGGGGCTTGTTTTGCGACTCCTGCCTGCCGGGGCCGGCTCCTCTCTCCATAGTGGCCAAGGTAAGGGTATAAGAAGTACCTGCTGCATCAGGCAGGGGGCTCGGCCGGGGCTTGTTTTGCGACTTCTGCCTGCCGGGGTTGGGGCCCGGCTCCCGTTTCCATAGTGGCCAAGGTTGGGGCTAGCAAGGTTATAGGCAGAAGCCCCTGTATCAGGCAGGGGGCCCAGGGCCTGGCAGGGGCTCGTTCTGCAACTCCTGCATGCCGGGGTTGGCGACTCCTCCTTTCATAGTGGCCAAGGTTGGGGTATAACAAGGTTATAGGCAGAAGCCCCTGTATCAGGCAGGGGGCCCGGGGCCTGGCAGGGGCTCGTTCTGCAACTTGGGGCCGGATCCTCCTTCCATAGTGGCCAAGGTTGGCCTGCAGAGCTTTCGCTCTGGTTGGGCGGCAGGGCCGGAGCAGCAACTTCTGCCACTGCACACCGATAGGTGGGAGGACAAGCTATGATCCATGTCCATCTAATGGGGGCCCCGCCAGGTAGACTGTATGGGGCCCAATGATTTCTAATTGCTACCCTGCCCAGCAGCAATTCTTCATGTTGTATCCTACCTTCCACATATCATACCGGTCCCTCAATATTCTGCAGAGCATTGCAACCTTGCGGCAGCCGTCACAGTGCAGCTCTGGACCAGAACACTGAGCGGTGCGGATATTTGGCAGAAGGGGGAGTTGCCCCCCACAACATGTAACGGGACAACGTCTAGGTACCGCCGCGTCCTCTGGATCAGGAGAACCGTGTGCTAATCTCCACATAAAATAAAAGAATCTGCCTGTACAATATATATATAAAGCTGGGAAGTCTTCAACGTTCCCAAAATCAAAGCATCCAATGAGAACATTAACGCTCGTTATTCAAGTTCAGTATTTATCAAATGCAAAGATCCGGCCAGCTCAGCTTGGAGCTCGATGTCGGCAGTTGGGGGGATGTTCAGTTTAAATAAAGCTAAGATGATACAAAAGGCCTCTTTGGCTGGTATGTACAATAGTGTGTCTTCATCATAAAGTGCTTCTATGCCCTGCGGTGGGTCTACGCCCCACCCCCCGTTATTGCTTCAGGAGGTCTTTCAGTACCGCGCCGGCGTCCGAGGAGATGGGCATAGGGGTGAAGGTGGGCAGCGCATCAGAGATGGGCTTCATGAGGAGATGCTCCAAGGTGCCCCCTCCCAGAGATGACGGGGAGATGAGGGGGACGGCTGCGGAACGAGGAGCCAAGAAGGGGTTCGAGTCCTGCCGTCGACTTGATCCTAAAAAAGGAAAAAAAAAAATAGCAAAATCATCAAAACAGAAGAAGTTGAAGCAAAAAAACTGCAACAAAAACAACCCATTAAAAGTAAAACTACAAAACCAGCTTCTGCTGCAATATTCACCTCCACGCCAGAAATCCCCCTCGCAGTACCCTGACCCGCCACTAGATGTCCCCAGTCTGATAGCCGCCATCATTCAACCCACTTCTGTGCCCAGGTCATCCTGAACCCGCCCCCAGCTTATGACTGGGCAGTAAAGGAGAAGCAGCACAGTGATGAGCTCATCTCTGTCACTCTGCTCACTCCTCCTACTGGCATGCTTTTCATCGGCCCATGAACTGATTGACGCCTTGTGCTGCTCCTCCCTCTCCCAGTCTAAGCTCTGCTTTACAGTGACAGCAAAAGGCCGATACCAAGTTATATTCAGGTACTTGCACTGCTTGAATTCAAAATTGTATTTAATGATGACAGCACCGCATTCATTTCAGATTTAAATCTAAAACCTTTTTTTTTTGTCCATTTTGTATCGGGTGGGACAGGGGTGGGCAACTCCGGCCCCCCAGCTGTGCTTTAACTACAAATCCCAACTTACCTCGGCCTTTGGGGTCATGCCCGATACCATCAATTTTGCGATGCCTCATGGGACTTGTTCCACCACAGCTGGAGGGCCGGAGTTGCCCACCCCTGGAGTAGGGGGTGGTTAAAACCATCTAGTGTCCTCCGTAGACACATGTTAAATGCAACACACTGCACAGTGGCAAAGCATTGCGACGCTTAACCCCCGCGCAGCCTGGGCCTAAGATCCAGAGGGGCTCCACCGGGATCACACTGAAGGTGTGTACTTGTAATAACTGTGCTAGTGCCAGCGTGCCCAGCCAGCCACCCACCAATGAGATTGCAGCATGCCCAGCCAGCAACCAATGAGATTGCAGCAAAAGCCTGCTCAAGTGCAAATGCCTTTGAAAAGAAAAAAACAGAGTTTTGAAGCCGCTGGACCAGCATGACGGGCAGAATTGGAAGCAGCGATGGCAGCCTTCATATTCCTCTCAGTACAGGTTTCCTTTAAGTTAAACTTTTGGCTGCCTTTCCTGCTACAACTGTTCAGGTTGCTGATAATGTGCAGGTGCTCGCAGGTTCAGATTACACAGCAGACGTCCCGTCCCCAGGGGTGAGCAGAGGAGGTCAGAGACGGGCAGACGGCTCGAGATCATCTAGAGGTCTTAGAAATGTATTCACAGCGGCAACACAGGACGAGAAGCCCGAGGGGGATAATAAAAGGGCTGGAACAGCCGACTGCGCACATCGCAAATCAATAGGAATGTGTCAAATACAGAGTGTCTCTCTCTCGATATATATATAGATATAGATATATATCTATTTATATACAAATATATATATAAAAGTTGTGTTGGGAATCTCTCATTAGCAGAACAGGCCCCGCACTCGGTCTTCTCACAACACCAGATTACCAGTGACCACATGGTATTACACGTGGGCACCCCAATAGTCTATGCCACGGGTACCGTTGGCAAACTCCAGGCCTCCGGCTGTGGTGAGACTACATCACCCATCATGCATCTGCCTCTGGAAATCCTGCCTGTGGCTGTCAGAGTCTTGCATTGCCTCCTGGGACTTGTAGTTGCACCCCAGCTGGAGGGTCAGGGTTTGCCCACCTCTGGTCTATGCAATGTGACAATGAATAACTATGGAAGCACGTTTGACTGGAGTGAGACTCAGCAGATGGACACAGCCCCCCACACACACACTCCATCTATAACTGAGATATCTCTTTTCGGGTGCGAGGCCCATTTGACTTTCCCCATAGATAAGAAAAAAAGACAGACCAGACATTGTGCAGAGATTGGTTTCCTCTGTCATGTCGGGGAATGAAGATCTCTTGTGGCTCTGGAACTCTGCAAGCAATTATTGGGGCCGCTCTCCAGCTTATTACGGGGACTATGTGCTGGAGAGATGATTTGCAACTGGTCATCCTGCCATAAAGGTCCTTCCTGTTATAGGGTGACAACACTCCATCTCCCAAATGGGCTCCTGCGTTGTCACCCTGTCGCATGGGATGCTGAGTGGCTGTTTTATGGTCCACTTTTGTCACCGTCAGGTCCTAAGAAATACAATGTAGCCATGCTATTGGGTGCGTGTAGACAGGAAGTCGCTACTAAAAGGCATAATGAGCTGCTGAGGAGCATGAATGGTAACAATACTAATCCCTACTCTCAACCCGGAGAGCGCCCATCCGAGCTCCTCCAATATGAAGGGGGCATTCTTAAGCTCCTGAAATGCATAGGGCTACATATATGGGTTTATATTGGTACTCTAATCGCCCTTTTTATCTATCCGGCTCCAATCTGAAATGGTTCCTGGAGAACTTTATGCCGAGGCGAGCTGCCCAACCAGTGCCAACGTACCTCAATCCTTCTGAAAATACACCCACTCTGGGAATCCAGTGCCACCAACCCCCCTATTTCGTAAAGCAGCTTAATAAATGATATTGATTACAAACATGGCCGCCTTTCGTAATCCAGTGCTGCCGACATTGCACAATGATCCCCAGAAAAGTGTCTTATAAGGCCGGTGGCCATTGTGTGCGCTCCCTGCCTGGGCCGTCAGTCATGTAATATCCCCGCTGCAGTTCATCTCTGACTCCTGTTCTGTCCTAACACAGCCAAAAGGTCATCAACAAGGCCAGGGGACTCTTGGTCTGGTCAGCTGAGCATGATTGACAGGTCACAAACCCGCCCACAATCACAACTATTGACAGATGGGAATCTGACTTTGTTCAAAGTGAGAGGAAATGACGCGGGCTTCTCATGGACACCTCCCAAGCCGTGTTCTCTCTCTGAAAGTGCCGACGTCACGCACTTTACAAAAGGTGATTAAACAAGATAAATAAAATAAAAATATGAACCTTTGTAGTCTACATAGAGACAGGAAGTATACGTCCAAGCTAGGGATGCACCGATGCCGATACCTATGCCGAGTACTCGTCCAAATGCACCGATGCCCAGCCTGATACTTCCGGTATCAGGAAGCCGGGCAGCGAGTCATTACACCACGCCTGGCTTCCTGATTGGCCAGCTTCCCACCAATCGGGAAGCCGGGCAGCGAGTCATTACACGCTGCCTGGCTTCCTGATTGGCCTGAAAACTGGCTCCATGCTCCCTCGTCACCAGGAAGCATGGAGCTGGCTTCCCGGCAAATCAGGAAGCCGGGCAGCGTGTAATGACTCGCTGCCCGGCTTCCCGATTGGTGGGAAGCTGGCCAATCAGGAAGCCAGGCGTGGTGTAATGACGCGGAAAGCCGGCTTCATGCTCCCTTGTCACCTCATGATAGAGCCGGCTTCCTGGCCAATCAGAAAGCCGGGCACCGCGTCATTGCACGGCTTCCTGATTGAGCAGAAAGCTCGTCACCTAGTGACAAGCATGGGGACGGCTTCCCTGCTAATCGGGAAGCCAGGTGGCGAGTCATTACTGGCTTCCTCAATGGGACTTCTGGTATCGGTATGAACCGAAAAAATAAATATCGGTACCCGATACTGAAATACCGGTATCGGGGCATCCCTAGTCCAAACTAAAAAAACATTGCCGGAGTTCAGCTTTAAAGACTAGACTACAGTCCATTAATTAAAAATGTTTATAAATATAAATGATAAGCGTGGTATGAACCTAGATTTATCTAAAACCGCCATAATCATCATTTCTATTGATAAACATTTTTAATTCAAGGACATCCACATCTGTGTAATACATGTGCAGCCTCAGCTTCCTGCTCTGTAGTGACCGCACTTCTCTTCAGTCCAATGTTTACACTCCTGGTCCCCCTTTCCCCAATGGGGGTTCACTTACCGGATCCACCGGCGCTGGGAGTCCCGCCGGAAGCGCTCAGGGGTGTTACGTCGTGCATTGTCATTCTGGGCGGAGGAGGTTTCGGCAGAGATTCCGTCTCCAGGAACTTGACAAACATCTCGGAAAATGACTGCGGCAAACAAAACATAAAATTGATGAGATCACAATAAGAGCGATGATACAACGTGACAAACGCAGAGGAACCCATTATTAAAGAAAAGAGAACTCAACAAACTGCACCAGTACCCCCCGCGGCTCCATCCCCCATGTCACTGATGAGAACTGCAATGATTTAGGAAGTGTGGAATGAAGAAGAGACTGACGGAGGGGAGGAAGGAGACGCGGCCCCGGGGAGGACAATATAATTCCTCTTCTAGTGCAGTGAACTTTTATCTTCATCCTTCCAATTCCCCGCCAAGGCCCCTTTAAGAACATCAAGCAAAGCTTTTCTGGGCAATGAACCCCCCAATATCTGCTCCTCCACTTACAGTGTTCAGGAGGGATGAATAGGTCGGTCTCAGCGGGCTGTTGGGGAGACTCTTGGCATTGGCCGATCCTCCAAGCCAGCCACTCACCCACCTAGTGACGCCGCGGTTTTCCTCCACCAGCATCTGCAAGAAGAAAACATCACAGAAAGATCATCAAAGGCCACCAATACATTCCCGGACCGGGGACCCCCCCCATCCCGAGAGACCAGGTGTCCCCAATTCATCAGTCACACCATGCCATAGCCACTGAGAGGTCACGGATGAGTCAAGCAGGCGATTTCTGCAAGCAATGAAAGCAGCAGAATTTGACTTATTATCAGCCTCTTGCAGTCCCTGTACAGCAGAGCTTAGAATGGGATGAGAAGCAGCCAATCAGTTGTGCTGCAGTGCCGACAAGGGACATAATAGGAGGAGAGAGCAGAGTGACACAGAGATGAGCTCATCAGTCTGCTGCTTCCCCCTTTACTGTCCAGTCACAGGCTGGGGGAGGGACATGAGAATGTTAATGAACTGCAGCAGGGGGAAGTCAGGTCTCCAGCTTTGCTGTGTAGATTATAATGTAAAGCTGATTATGATAATGACAAATGAGAGAAAATATAGTGCAAGCAGAGCGATATCCAACCCCTTCCCACCAGCTGTACACATATGTGGCAGCACGGAGGGGGCCTTATTCTGTGCTGCCACATACGCGTGTACCTGTTCTGTATAGGGACCGCCCACATCAGATGGTCTCCTGATCATGTGTTTACTAGGACAGTCAAAGTGATCACATGATCATGAAGCCCAGGAAACACCCCCAAGGTCTTCTAATAGGGTCAGGGTGGGGAAGGGGTTAATATACTATTCTCTGTTGATGCCGAGTTACAGGGCCGATTATCAATCTAAAACCGCTCTGTATAGCACAACCCGTATGGCCCGCATGCAGCTCTGACAACGCGCCAGTGTGCGCAATAACCGTGGACGCTCTTCAACTCGAGGAAGCAACATACGCACCTCATCCATCTCATCTTTCTTCAGTCCGAGGATGCTGCCCATCAAACGCAGGACCTCGTGACGCCTGTTTTTCGGGGTGTGGAAATGCCCAACAAATAGATTCCGCATTAAGAGCCTAAAAAAAATAAATAAATATACGTATAAAAAAAAAAGTGTAAAAAAAAAAAAACTTATCTAAACCCAAAACTGTGACATCCTGCAGCTCGTCGGTCCTCGAATGTCATGGGTGCCAAGAAAAAGGTCACTGAACTCAAACATTGTCCTCATACAAGAGTCATGCGTGTTCTTCCTGAATCCTGGGGAGCTTTGTGTATTTCTTCCAGATCTGCGCAGTAATCCAGTGTGAGACTTGGGAGCTTCCTGTAATAAAGACTGTTCCCTGCTGCTCTCTCTCCTTGTGCAGGGTGACTGGTCTTGTCTCCGCCCCCTCCTGTAATAAAGACCGCTCACTGCTGCTCTCTCTCCTTGTGCAGGGTGACTGGTCTTGTCTCCGCCCCCTCCTGTTATAAAGACCGTTCACTGCTGCTCTCTATCCTTGTGCAGGGTGACTGGTCTTGTCTCCGCCCACTCCTGTTATAAAGACCGGTCACTGCTGCTCTCTATCCTTGTGCAGGGTGACTGGTCTTGTCTCCGCCCCCTCCTGTTATAAAGACCGGTCACTGCTGCTCTCTATCCTTGTGCAGGGTGACTGGTCTTGTCTCCGCCCCCTCCTGTTATAAAGACCGGTCACTGCTGCTCTCTATCCTTGTGCAGGGTGACGGTCTTGTCTCCGCCTCCCCCTATTGTGGGCGGGGTCTGCTGGGTTCCCCATACAGCTCTGGTCTGGCTATGTACAGCGCATGGATGATATCGCTGCTACTTTCAAAAGTGATATCTGGCTTGTAAAGGCATTTGGTGCACACAGAGGATTTATATTTTTTGTGACTGAGAAATGCATTTTAATTAAAGTTTAAGCTGGTCCTGCAACCACAACCTCCTTACTGGTTCATCATTGTGATTGGCTGGCTCGGATATTTAGGAGCCTGCATTTCCTGTATATCATCCGCCATTGCCACAAGGAGAGATCGGCAGTGACGGACCCCCCGGCTTCTTGCATATGTTGCACTTCGGTCCCATGTATATAATGTGCTGCCGTCGGTTGGAAGGAACAAGCTGTGTGGCATATTGTGGACAAGAGCTGGTCAGTCCTATAGATCCGTATCAGCGTGCCGCAACTTTCATCACCCCAATACCTACCGCCGATCCATCATGGATATGTTCCGGAAGCCTCCGCAGCGAGTGGGAGACGATTCGCAGGAAATCATTCTCGTTTCTCTTTGCTGAGAACATTCGGCTCTGCAGACAGTTTACAACGAGCCGAGGACGCACATGTGGAAGCAATCGCCGGCTGCCCCGGGCTATCAACATGTTGGACATCTCTCTCATCTCAGGATGGAGATGAAGACAAACAAGATACAAGAGGCCGGAGGACGGGAAGAGATCCACACGGCTTAAAGGGGTTGTCTATATAAAATCACTTCCTGGAGATACATAAAAGGTTTAACGTCGCAGCCAGAGAGGTTTCCTTGGTGTTCGCACAGCTCCAGGCACCTGCCAGTCAAGCCTCACAACCCGTTACCCTCCCTGCTGTCACCGACACTCTACAATGCACATATGGAAGGATAGGACACTGCAGTTGATGGAGAGAAGTACATGCAGTCTGTTCATTCTGAGTTTATAAACCTTAAAAAAAACCATCTAGGATGTCAGAGACTCTTCGGATGGAAGCGGCAGGCCTCCGATTTGCAGTTATAGGTAAGTTAATGACATAACTTTTAGGATAAGTGCATTTTAGAGGTAATTGTTGACAACTGCATCCTCTACGTCAGTGCTCCCCAACCTTTTTATCGCCGCGGACCGGTCAACGTTTGATAATTTTACCGTGGCCC
>NW_017306612.1:527605-543438 GCF_000935625.1 Nanorana parkeri | reverse complement strand
GCTGGTGGTATTCAGCATTGCTGTATAATCATTATACAGCAATGCTGAATACCACCCAGCTACAGTCCCCCAATCCCCCCAAGCCAGCCATCACCCACAGACTCCCCAACCTTACCTACATCCAGGCTGCAGCACCTCTCCTTGGCGGCCAGCGGAGGGGAGGGGTCACAGGAGAGCGTCCTCACTCACGCTGACCCACATACCAGGATGTGGCTGTGGGTGCCTGCATAGACGGGTATAGGCTCTGCCCCCGCCAGGCTAACAGTGATGTGATCGCCTGTGCCGCCTGTTATCTTCACAGCACACACGCCGGAACATACAGCTGTCCCTCCTCCGTGTCACAGACTTTACTGCAGTTCATTGTACAAAGTTTTTACAATGAACCGCAGTAAAGGTCTGTGATACGGAGCTGGGCAGAGCAGAGTCGGGAGCGCTGCTTCGCCTGCGGCCCGGTGCCATTTGATCCACGGACCGGTGCCATTTGATCCACGGACCGGTACCGGGCCGCGGATCAAGGGGGGTTGGGGACCACTGCTCTACGTCATCTGAAGAGATCCATGCGTGTCCTTTTCACCATGGACTGCAGCATCCAAGTTTCTGTTTACATCCTGCTGTGATGTAGAAGATGGCGCTCCCACCACCCACCACTAGAGGGAGCGGTTATAATAAAAGTGGATCTGTACTAGGCTGACCCCCGTCTCTCAGGAGCTCCCTCTAGTGGCAGTGATGAGCATCTACAGCACAGAAGGATGTAGACAGAGGCCTGGAAGCTGTGGCGGCAGAACACCCAGATCACTTCAGATAAAACATATACAATGCCAATTCAGACTTTTGTAGCAATCTGTAAAGCACAATATTCTTACAACCAACTGTATCCCCAAATATTATTAGTAAGGGATAGAATGGGATTTCTTTCATCCAAGGGACTGAGGTGATTGTTTTATAGACAGGAAATGGATGGATCCGTATCCTCTATAAAGGGCAGCCCCTCACACAGACCCTTTGCTATGAATTGACAAGCTGACGGTGTCTCTACCTATGGAGAACATGAGCACAGCACTTGACATTGCAGAAAGTCACTTACTTGTCCACCTTCCCCTCCGTGCTGTGTAGAAGATTCATGAGCTTATTCTGAGCATCTTCCAGCATCTCCTGCTTCAGATCGGCTGAAAGAGAAGGAAAAGCTTCACGTCAGTCACGGGGGTATCCAGACACCCGAACGGGGCAAGAATTCCATCCACAACAATTAGAATGTTCTAAGAACTTCCTGACAAGTTCTGTAATCTCTCTCTGCCCTTCGTATATTGATTAAAACGTCCCTTAGTGAGAAATTACCTATTGATCCTGCCAGTCACTGGCACTTCCTTCTCAGGGTCAGTGATCTGGAGGCTCATAGAACCTCGGCACCTTTGCCAACACAGTGGGCAGTGCTCCCCTTCTAGTAAGTAAATGGTCTACTCACAGCTTACTGTGCGGCATAATCCTCCTAGCAGCCTACGTCAGCATGGCCCGGGATGGGGGCTGGGCTATGCTGCAATATGTCACATGTTTTGGTGAAGTCACTAACTTTTCCAGGCCTTTCACACTGGTCGCTGCTTGCGCGGGGTGACTGATCTTGTCTGCGCCCCTCCTGTGATAAAGACCGCTCACTGCTGCGCTCTCCTTGTGCAGGGTGACTGGTCTCATCTCCGCCCCCCTCCTGTAATAAAGACCGCTCACTGCTGCGCTCTCCTTGTGTAGGGTGACTGGTCTCGTCTCTGCCCCCTCCTGTAATAAAGACCACTCACTGCTGCTCCCTCTCCTTATGCAGGGTGACTGGTCTCGTCTCTGCCCCCTCCTGTAATAAAGACCACTCACTGCTGCTCCCTCTCCTTATGCAGGGTGACTGCTCTCGTCTCCGCCCCGTCCTGTAATAAAGACCGCTCACTGCTGCGCTCTCCTTGTGCAGGGTGACTGGTCTTGTCTCCGCCCCCTCCTGTTATAAAGACCGCTCACTGCTGCTCTCTCCTTGTGCAGGGTGACTGGTCTTGTCTCCGCCCCCTCCTGTTATAAAGACTGCTCACTGCTGCTCTCTCCTTGTGCAGGGTGACTGGTCTTATCTCCGCCCCCTCCTGTAATAAAGACCGCTCACTGCTGCTCTCTCTCTCCTTGTGCAGGTTGACTGGTCTCGTCTCTGCCCCTCCTGTAATAAAGACAGCGCACTGCTGCTCTCTCTCTCCTTGTACAGGGTGACTGGTCTCGTCTCCACCCCTCCTGCAGTTTTCTGTAGGCAGCCTGTTGCGAGTGGGACCTGTTGAGCCCCTCCCATGTATAGTACAGTGATGTCAATGCTACTATTATATCTAGGTTAGCAAGGGCCTCCTTTCTGCCCCCCTCCCCCAAAAAGCAAAAAAAACACCATCAGTACATCTCTGCAAGTAAAAAAAAATTACCTGTTGATCTGCTGGAACCTTAAGGAGCTCCTAACTTCCCTTTTGAGCCGACAATGCCAGCTCTGCTGCACTGAAATCCCAACAGTGTTGTCAGCCTTGCCCAATTCTCATCTGCTGGTCTTAAAGCACACACCCGTTAGGGAGAGGAGAAGGAGAGCGTTCGAGCCTACGTCAGGTTTATTGAAGTGCGTGCTACTACTGCAGAAACATCCCTTCACTTCCTGTCAGGACAGGAAGTAATGCAAAACCTCCCCCAAGGGGAACCAGAATCAAAAACACAAAATTTAAACGTGGGAAAGAGAGAACTTCTGAATGTTTGTTATTGCCGTCTGCGCCTTCCCAGGTAAAACCGCACCCCCACCTTCCCCATTTCTTGTATGGGCGTCACATGGACAGGTAGAAATCTGCCCAATGGGGGGTCACAGAATTAAAGTACCTGCCACGTTTTAACTCAATGCCAGTTTAAATAAAACTGAAAAATGGTTAAAATCAAACTTTTGAGAAAAAAAAAAAAAGATAATATAATTTTTGGGTGTATAAGTGACGAAAGTGAGAGAGTTTGATGCCAATATGTATCCAAGAAGAAACCCCCAGACTACAGAACGCTCATTCCTGCAGGCGGGGCCGGGAGGTCTCCATTGTTTTCATACTGTATCTTGATTGCCAGAAATGGAATGTTTTGTCCGATTAATAAATGACCTGAAATATTCCCGATGGATTCCGCGTCCAGGCGTGAGAAGTTCTCCGAGGAAAGGAAAGATATACAATGAGTCCATATAAGTCGATGTCTGGATCCAGGCGGTGAGCGAGGGGGTACCACCGCGGAGTCCACCACTGAGGAAACAGCCGAGTCTAATCATAAACTGGGAGAGATGATTTATGAAAACTGGAGAAAGAGAACGTGAGCCGCCAACACCGCCCGGTGAGATCTCGGGGCAGTCCGCATGGTCTCGTCATTGCTCATCTCCGCTATTGTTTCATCTACCCCGCTGATCTAATCACTTGTGTGTGTTAGAACCCCCCAGCAACCAACCAACGCTCAGTATTCTGCTGACTGAGCAGCTAAAGATGCATTCGGATTGGCTGCTGGGAATTAATGGACAGCTCTGATTTACCAGGGCAGCCAATGTATGAATCTTTTACGTCCTTACAGACTGGCCGCTCGGATACAATATGTAGGATTAAATGACCGGCACCGCACATACACATGTGTATGATGTGTGACACAACACGCATGTCCTCCACACAGCATGCTCTGGGGCCGATACATGAACGGTCATAAAAAGGCATATGACACTTTTTGTAAAAAAAATTAAAGTACATCCATGTTGCAAAAAGAGAAATGTGTCTAGTAATTGTTTCCCGAAGATTGTCCCAGCACCAGGAGGTGGAAACAGTGTCCGATGTGCAGATCAGTCATGAGCCCCAGGGGTGGGGGTCTTATGTGTGGCATGCAAGTTGTCGTCATGGAGAGAGGATGGAGGGATCTGATGTATGTACTGCAGGTGTCGTCAGGGCAGAAGGTGTGTGTGTGTGTGTGTGTGGGGTCTGATGCATGGTCTGCGGGTGTCATCAGGGCAGAAGGTGTGTGTGTGGGGTCTGATGCATGGTCTGCGGGTGTCATCAGGGCATGAGGTATGTGTGAGGGTGGGATCTGTTGCATGGTCTGTGGTTGTCATCAGGGAAGGATGAGTAGCGGGGATGGGGTCTGATGCATGGTCTGTGGTTGCCATCAGGGAAGGACGAGTGGCAGGGGTGGGGTCTGATGCATGGTCTGCAGGTGTCACCAGGGAAGGACGAGTGGGGGGGATGGGGTCTGTTGCATGTTCTGCGGGTGTCATCAGGGAAGGATGAGTTGTCTGGGTGAGGCACGGTCTCAGCGAATTGCGGTCTGGGTGAGGCGTGCGCTGAGTAAAGCGCGGTCTGGGTGAGGCATGCGCTGAGTGAAGCGCGGTCTGGGTGAGGCACGGTCTCAGCGAATTGCGGTCTGGGTGAGGCATGCGCTGAGTGAAGCGCGGTCTGGGTGAGGCATGCGCTGAGTGAAGCGCGGTCTGGGTGAGGCACGGTCTCAGCGAATTTCCGTCTGGGTGAGGCGTGCGCTGAGTGAAGCGCGGTCGGGATCAATTTGTTAACCATTTATGGCCATTCAGTGCGGCGCGTCTGGCAGGACGGCTCTTTCTATGAATTTCGCGCTGGCTGCCAACGTGTCCATGAAGAGATTGCTCCGGCGATCTGGCTGCGGCTGTGTCTGAGAATGTATTTGGGACGGCTGTCAAGAAGAATTTTTTTTATGCCGGGCGTCTGAAGCAGGAAGTAACTCTTTCATGTCTGAGCCTCACCGAGCCGATCACAGAGTGCTATAGGGGGGAGCTGCAAGGGGCAGAGAGACCCGAACATGGAAGTCCTACCTGTTCTACATAACGCCCTATGAGCCGACTATCACAAGCAACGCTCAGAACTGCTGCACCTCCGGCAATATCCTCACCACACCACAGGCTGAAGTCACAAAGTAAACACACCCGGATAACCATCCCTATATAAAATAATAGTGATTACCAATAACCAATGAGGTTTGTAAAATGACATATCGTGGCTGAGAATAAAGATCCTTGTGTATGAAGGGAAGGACGGAGGTCAGATAGAAGACTGAAGGGGAGGACGGAGGTCAGATAGAAGACTGAAGGGAAGGACGGAGGTCAGATAGAAGGCTGAAGGGAAGGACGGAGGTCAGATAGAAGGCTGAAGGGAAGGACGGAGGTCAGATAGAAGGCTGAAGGGAAGGACGGAGGTCAGATAGAAGGCTGAAGGGAAGGACGGAGGTCAGATAGAAGGCTGAAGGGAAGGACGGAGGTCAGATAGAAGGCTGAAGGGAAGGACGGAGGTCAGATAGAAGGCTGAAGGGAAGGACGGAGGTCAGATAGAAGGCTGAAGGGAAGGACGGAGGTCAGATAGAAGGCTGAAGGGAAGGACGGAGGTCAGATAGAAGGCTGAAGGGAAGGACGGAGGTCAGATAGAAGGCTGAAGGGAAGGACGGAGGTCAGATAGAAGGCTGAAGGGAAGGACGGAGGTCAGATAGAAGGCTGAAGGGAAGGACGGAGGTCAGATAGAAGGCTGAAGGGAAGGACGGAGGTCAGATAGAAGGCTGAAGGGAAGGACGGAGGTCAGATAGAAGGCTGAAGGGAAGGACGGAGGTCAGATAGAAGGCTGAAGGGAAGGACGGAGGTCAGATAGAAGGCTGAAGGGAAGGACGGAGGTCAGATAGAAGGCTGAAGGGAAGGACGGAGGTCAGATAGAAGGCTGAAGGGAAGGACGGAGGTCAGATAGAAGGCTGAAGGGAAGGACGGAGGTCAGATAGAAGGCTGAAGGGAAGGACGGAGGTCAGATAGAAGGCTGAAGGGAAGGACGGAGGTCAGATAGAAGGCTGAAGGGAAGGACGGAGGTCAGATAGAAGGCTGAAGGGAAGGACGGAGGTCAGATAGAAGGCTGAAGGGAAGGACGGAGGTCAGATAGAAGGCTGAAGGGAAGGACGGAGGTCAGATAGAAGGCTGAAGGGAAGGACGGAGGTCAGATAGAAGGCTGAAGGGAAGGACGGAGGTCAGATAGAAGGCTGAAGGGAAGGACGGAGGTCAGATAGAAGGCTGAAGGGAAGGACGGAGGTCAGATAGAAGGCTGAAGGGAAGGACGGAGGTCAGATAGAAGGCTGAAGGGAAGGACGGAGGTCAGATAGAAGGCTGAAGGGAAGGACGGAGGTCAGATAGAAGGCTGAAGGGAAGGACGGAGGTCAGATAGAAGGCTGAAGGGAAGGACGGAGGTCAGATAGAAGGCTGAAGGGAAGGACGGAGGTCAGATAGAAGGCTGAAGGGAAGGACGGAGGTCAGATAGAAGGCTGAAGGGAAGGACGGAGGTCAGATAGAAGGCTGAAGGGAAGGACGGAGGTCAGATAGAAGGCTGAAGGGAAGGACGGAGGTCAGATAGAAGGCTGAAGGGAAGGACGGAGGTCAGATAGAAGGCTGAAGGGAAGGACGGAGGTCAGATAGAAGGCTGAAGGGAAGGACGGAGGTCAGATAGAAGGCTGAAGGGAAGGACGGAGGTCAGATAGAAGGCTGAAGGGAAGGACGGAGGTCAGATAGAAGGCTGAAGGGAAGGACGGAGGTCAGATAGAAGGCTGAAGGGAAGGACGGAGGTCAGATAGAAGGCTGAAGGGAAGGACGGAGGTCAGATAGAAGGCTGAAGGGAAGGACGGAGGTCAGATAGAAGGCTGAAGGGAAGGACGGAGGTCAGATAGAAGGCTGAAGGGAAGGACGGAGGTCAGATAGAAGGCTGAAGGGAAGGACGGAGGTCAGATAGAAGGCTGAAGGGAAGGACGGAGGTCAGATAGAAGGCTGAAGGGAAGGACGGAGGTCAGATAGAAGGCTGAAGGGAAGGACGGAGGTCAGATAGAAGGCTGAAGGGAAGGACGGAGGTCAGATAGAAGGCTGAAGGGAAGGACGGAGGTCAGATAGAAGGCTGAAGGGAAGGACGGAGGTCAGATAGAAGGCTGAAGGGAAGGACGGAGGTCAGATAGAAGGCTGAAGGGAAGGACGGAGGTCAGATAGAAGGCTGAAGGGAAGGACGGAGGTCAGATAGAAGGCTGAAGGGAAGGACGGAGGTCAGATAGAAGGCTGAAGGGAAGGACGGAGGTCAGATAGAAGGCTGAAGGGAAGGACGGAGGTCAGATAGAAGGCTGAAGGGAAGGACGGAGGTCAGATAGAAGGCTGAAGGGAAGGACGGAGGTCAGATAGAAGGCTGAAGGGAAGGACGGAGGTCAGATAGAAGGCTGAAGGGAAGGACGGAGGTCAGATAGAAGGCTGAAGGGAAGGACGGAGGTCAGATAGAAGGCTGAAGGGAAGGACGGAGGTCAGATAGAAGGCTGAAGGGAAGGACGGAGGTCAGATAGAAGGCTGAAGGGAAGGACGGAGGTCAGATAGAAGGCTGAAGGGAAGGACGGAGGTCAGATAGAAGGCTGAAGGGAAGGACGGAGGTCAGATAGAAGGCTGAAGGGAAGGACGGAGGTCAGATAGAAGGCTGAAGGGAAGGACGGAGGTCAGATAGAAGGCTGAAGGGAAGGACGGAGGTCAGATAGAAGGCTGAAGGGAAGGACGGAGGTCAGATAGAAGGCTGAAGGGAAGGACGGAGGTCAGATAGAAGGCTGAAGGGAAGGACGGAGGTCAGATAGAAGGCTGAAGGGAAGGACGGAGGTCAGATAGAAGGCTGAAGGGAAGGACGGAGGTCAGATAGAAGGCTGAAGGGAAGGACGGAGGTCAGATAGAAGGCTGAAGGGAAGGACGGAGGTCAGATAGAAGGCTGAAGGGAAGGACGGAGGTCAGATAGAAGGCTGAAGGGAAGGACGGAGGTCAGATAGAAGGCTGAAGGGAAGGACGGAGGTCAGATAGAAGGCTGAAGGGAAGGACGGAGGTCAGATAGAAGGCTGAAGGGAAGGACGGAGGTCAGATAGAAGGCTGAAGGGAAGGACGGAGGTCAGATAGAAGGCTGAAGGGAAGGACGGAGGTCAGATAGAAGGCTGAAGGGAAGGACGGAGGTCAGATAGAAGGCTGAAGGGAAGGACGGAGGTCAGATAGAAGGCTGAAGGGAAGGACGGAGGTCAGATAGAAGGCTGAAGGGAAGGACGGAGGTCAGATAGAAGGCTGAAGGGAAGGACGGAGGTCAGATAGAAGACAGAAGGGGAGGACGGAGGTCAGATAGAAGACTGAAGGGGAGGACGGAGTTCAGATATAAACCATCAATAGAGGTGTCCCCATTGGAAGATTCACCTCGACCAACAGAGGGAATAAAATCTCCCCAGCGGGTGAAAAGAAAGCTATAAAACCCTGACCGGGGTTCTCACCCTTCCGACACACGACAGCCATATAAAATAAAGTTTTAGAGAAACACAAGGACAGGGGGTGGGCAGCATGCCTTTGCCTCTGGGGGTCTTGCAATGCCTCATGGGACTTGTAGTTCCACAGTAGTTGGAGGGCTGGAGTTGCTCTGGGGTAACGTAAAGCCACGAGTTACTTGGAAGCATTTTTTTCCTCATTCAGGAGATGAATTGGACGCAGAAACGTTCTGATCGGTCTCCGTATTCAGAGCGGCTGGTTCACAACCTATAAACACCGAGTATAACCGCTTACAGCAAAGCGAGAGTTAAAAAAAAACCTGGAGGTCGGACCATAAAACCGCCAGCACGCGCCCCTCACCCGACCGCTTCAAGTCACTTTCCACCAAAATAATCCGGCACCTTGAAAAGATATTTGCAGCGCGAGGCGAGCGGGAAGACGGACCACGAGCCCAATTACATAAAAAGAGAGCTCGCCTTTAAAACCCATTTTATGACCCAATTTCATGACAGGATGTCGAGTTTCACCCCTCAGCGAGCGGAGACGAGTGCGTATCCATTTACCGTGCAAACCGGCGCCAACATCTTATTAAGGTTTAGAAGAAAAAAAGTGTTATTTCATTTCGTACGACAGACAAGTTTTGCAGCTGCTGGAAAATGAACCAGACAGACATATCCAGGAGGAGCGCTCTGGGAAGCGAGGGGTTAACCTTTCTATACCGATATGGTTTAAAAGGGGGGGGGCCAGTCCACCCAGATCTGAGATTTCAGTAGATTTTGGAGCAGAAGATACAGAGGAGGGCCGAATAACCCAAAACTCCCACATGGGCAGGAACAGTGTCAGGAATTCTGGTCAAGGAGATCTCGCTGTTGGCATATTGAAGATCTAGAGAGCCATGGGCGGGCTCCACACTTTAGGCTCCACCTATAATATCGCTTCCAAAAATGGCATCCGAGACGGATGCTCACTGTCCTAACTTTATGGCCAAATGTATGTAGACGTTCCTTCAAAAGACTGAGTTCAGGTGCTTCCAGTTGTGGGACCATTAATGGCAGACTCTACAAAGACAATTGGGCTCTTCCGCCCTTGTGGTCACAGTTTGGTGAAGACCCTTTTCTGTTCCACCCATGACCGTCCCCTGTGTACAAAGCCAACTCCATAAAGACACGGTGTGACCAGCTTGGGGTGGAGGAACGCCAGTGTCCTATATAGAGTTTTGACCTCAAACCAACTGAACACCTTTGAGACAAATTGGAATGCTGGTTGTGAACCAGATCTTCTCATCCAACATCACCACCTTCTGGCCGCAGACATTGTAGACTATTGTATACTTCCTACTTTGTGGCAACAGTTTGGCGAGGACACTTCTGTCCCACCATGAGTGTCCCCTGTGTATAAAGCCAGCTCCATAGAGACATGGCGTGACCAGCTTGGTGAAGACCCTTCTCTGTCCCACCATGACCGTCCCCTATGTACAAAGCCAGCCACATGAGGACATTTTTGACCAGCTTGGTGTGGAGGAACTGGAGTGTCCTGCAAGGAGCCCTGACCTCAACCCTACTGAACACCTTTGAGATGATTTGGAATACTGGATGTCATCCAGGTCTTCCCACCCAACTTCAGTACCCGACCTCCAGGATGGACACCAATTCCCACCGACACCCACCAAAATCTTGTAGAAAGCCTTCCCAGAAGAGTGGAGGCCGATATAGCTACAAAAGGGGGCAACACCTTATAATGGCCATGGCTTTGGAATGGGATGTCCATAAATCTCATAGGTGTGATGGTCAGGTGTCCACAAAAGTATTGTGTAAGGTCAAGAACAAAACGTGTGTTGGGAAGGCAAAAAAAAAAAAAAAAGATATCATGGGACATAATTCATGTCACGAGGATAAATTCTGATCACCACAAACGGTCCTGAAGGAGTTAATACTTGGAAGGCCTCGTCCGGCGGGGTCCCTGAGAGACGCAGAGCGAGCGCACATTATGGAGAATTCATTCATTAATCTGCCGACAAAATAAACATTTACGTTATGGAATTTCCTGTCTAGCCAACCTAATGTGTTTGGAGTTCTCGAAAGGTTTTTGTTCGAACGTCAACACGGGGCGGCTTTAATCTCGCAGAGAAAACAATTAGCGCATTATTAATCGGCGAAACGCCATCTAATCTGATCGTCACCACAAATTTCAACATTTTCCGGCCACAAAAAATGGCCGGAAAGGGGCGACGGGGGGGACATGAAATATGATATTACGTGGAGCGCGGCCAAGGGCCGGAGCTGGTACAATGGGATTGAAGAAAAACACCCAATGAGCGGCGGAGCGTGCCAGCAAAGTCTGAGCGTAGCTGGCTCGGGGCGCTCGCGGCATACGCTGCGGTTCAGGATATCATGTAGATGATACGTTTGCCATCTGGGTTTCCATCCACCAATGTGTAAATCTGATTTAACTCCGACAAGGCTGCCGAAATGTTTCTCGTCTGTCACATCAGCAAAATGAATAGCAGACCTGCAGAGCATTGCGTAAACACGGCTCCGTACAAAGTGGAAACAAGGAAAGAATGGCGCATTTAGCTAATAACGCTTATTTTCACAAACACTGTTGACAGCGCGCCCAATGTCCTCTGCATGAAAACCTCAAGATTTCCACCAGAAGGGATGGGTGGGACCCACAGCTCTCCTTTAAAGTCAACAATTTGGTGATATGCATTGGGAGTCAATGGGGGGAGGTGAAATGGACCATAAATGACCCCTCAGGGTGAAGAAAAAACTCTTTCCAACTACCCGGCGCCGGTTCTCGTACCTAAAAATGCCAATTAACAAAGTCATGTGATCCCCATGCTATTGCTGTAATGGTGATCACATGACTGCTGATAAACCAAGACTCTCAACAAAGTCACTTCACAGAGTCAGGTTGTCAAAAGATAAAGCTCCGCATAACGCATGCCTAGGACTATGCACCTGAACTCCACCCCTACAACATGTCTACATAGACCTTATTCTAAATGTCTCGAGTGCCATGGGAGCTCACCAAACCTGTAGACTTCCTAATTTAGGATAGCCAGGCATGGGCCTCCCTTTGGGGGTGGGGCCCGGTCAGCCCGGCTGGGGCCTCCCCTGGGGGGTGGGGCCCAGTCAGCCCGGCTGGGGCCTCCCCTGGGGGGTGGGGCCCGGTCAGCCCGGCTGGGGCCTCCCCTGGGGGCTGGGGCCCGGTCAGCCCGGCTGGGGCCAGTAGCATTCAGGCCTTCCTATAGATCAGCAAAAGCACATACTCCATGTCATAGTATCAAACATACTCCCCAATATAATGTTCTGGCCACAGACCTACCTCACCCTCCAATCTGATCAGAAGACAACATATGGAATTGTTTTTTGGGGTGTGTGTGAAAGGAATCCAGGCACAAATAAGGAGAATATACATACCCCATGCAGACAGGGTCCCTGGCAGGAATATACATACCCCATGCAGACAGGGTCCCTGGCAGGAATATACATACCCCATGCAGACAGGGTCCCTGGCAGGAATATACATACCCCATACAGACAGGGTCCCTGGCAGGAAGTTAGCTGAGAACTCCCATGCTGCAGGATAACACTAACCAGCCATGAAATACCACGCTGGTCATCCTCCCATCACGTCGCCTCTACTCAGTATTTATATGAAGGTAGAACACAAACATTTTTCTACAGTACAGGTGACAGATAAATGGATTTGAAGGATATGGAAGGTAAACACTTCACATGCAAAAACTACAATACATAACTATGGGAACTATATCAAAGGAAACTACAAATCCCATGATGCATCTGCCTCTGGAAGTCCTGCCAGTGGCTGAGACTCTTGCAATGCCTCATGGGACTTGTAGTTCCACAACAGAGGGGGGTGTCGGAGTTTGCCCTCCCCCCGGTCTAGTAAGATTAAAGGTGTGCTAAAATGATATATTATCTTATTGCCTGAGAGGCAGCTTTGGCATGCTTTACGTGCACTTTAAGATGCCTTTCTATGTAATACTAATGTGCGGATCGGGGGCCAAGGACTCAGTACAGGTCTGAGATATACGTCCTGCTCACCCTGTCTCTTCAGATCCTCTATCTGCTCCTCTTTCAGGTCCAGCTGCTCGGTAAGTCGGGACGCAGACTCCAGTGCATCGTTGGCATCGTCCAATTGTTCCTGGGAAGGAAAAGGAACATTTGGAATGTTTGTCCTCAAATCTGGTCTGCAGCGTACAAGGACAGGACAGAGAGAAGACCCTCCAGGTACGGACTTTGGCACTGCTCGTACATATAGCGTCTCTTCTATGCTTTGCTTGGCCCCGCCCCCTGTATGAACATGCTAATGACATTCCTAATGATACAACTCTCCATTACATATCTCATTATAGAACCAGAGACATCATTTGGTCTCTGTGCTCCTCTAGGCAATGCAGGCAGATCATGGCTGGTGGGAGGGGCCGGCAGGGTGCTGTACATAGCCGCCTTCCTCAAGAGTCCACAGCCCTGATGCAAGGGGGCCTCCTACCTGCAGAGAGGCGACTTTATCTCCCATCTTTTCCACCTTCTGTCGTAGCTCTGCGTTCTGTTTGCGGTGTTTGTCCAGCTCTGCGGAGTACATGGCCTTCTCCTCTGGAGACGAACGATAAAACATTCACAATATTAGACAATATAAGACATTAGACATGGGCCTCAGCATAGACATGGGCCTCAGCATAGACATGGGCCTCAGCATAGACATGGGCCTCAGCATAGACATGGGCCTCAGCATAGACATGGGCCTCAGCAAGAAGAGTGATCAGACGGCTCCCTGTAAGAGAGGCAAATACACACTGCGGAAGGTGGCAAGTAAATCTTCGTGGACTTTGTAGTACAATGCAGCAACGTAGCGCTAATCCTCAGGAGTGGGAAGTGTATAACCCGAACTAAACACACAGTCACACAGGTACCGCCGATCCGCCAGCTGGCATACCGCCTCACAGGTACTGCCGATCCGCCAGCTGGCATACCGCCTCACAGTTACACAGGTACTGCCGATCCACCAGCTGGTATACCGCCTCACAGTCGGAACACACAGGGCTGAGTGAGGCGGCATGCCAGCTAGGGGATTGGTATTGTGATCGATTCCGAACCACATGTAATCATATAACATACATGCGGTGTGCCGGTGTTTACATGCAGCGGCTGTCACCTGATCATTAACTTGAATGGATGACAGCTGCTGCATGTAAACATCAGATTAGGGATTCCTGCTACAGAAAAGCGCAAATTCCTGATGCAGGAATCTCCAATTGCACCTAAACCTACAGGTGTGAATGGGGCCTCAGTGTGTGTGTGTGGTGTGAGAATCTGTTAAAATAAAACTTGTGGGGAAAAAACAAAACAAAAACACGCACATATACTGACACTGCACACACATACATACCGTGTTTCCCCGAAAGTAAGACCTAGCACTATTTTTAAACATTCCTGTAATAAAAGACCTACCCCGAAAATAAGACCTAGTTTGGGGTTGACCCAGAGAGCAACCAGAGTACATGGCGGGGACTAACCGCTGCGCAGCAGCTCCCACATGCCGCCCGACACAAGATCAGCAGACACCCGTCTGCCTCAGCCTTTGCTTAGAGAGCTGCCGCCGGGCAGAAAACTACATTTCCCAGCAGGCAGCGGCACAGCAAGGAACGTATGGCCAGTGGGGTCGGAGTGAGGTGACTGAGCCTCGGTCACTGAGGGAACTTCTGACTGGAGGTCCGGCCAGTCCACCCTGGCGGGGATCCCACAGAGAACTGTGGACGGCATCAGAGAGGAGAGCTCCAGGACAGCTGCAGCCTGCAGGTATTGCGACGCTGTGTGTGACAGTATTTAAAATAAGACATCCCCCGAAAATAAGACCTAGTGTGATTTTTTTTTGGGGGGGGGGGGGATATAAGACAGTGTCTTATTTTCGGGGAAACACGGTACAATACACACACACATATACCGGTAATATAAACATATAGTGACATTAAAACCGGTATGGTATATTGTTCCATTTTGAAGTATGGCAAGCGGCTCCCATGGGAGAAGAAAATTTGTGCTGTGGCCCCCCAAGTGAATTGAGTTTGTGGCCCCTGAAGGAATGATTAGCTGCGATACATGTTTTGGCCTTACCTTGCTGGAACTGCTCTAGCACCATCTGCAGGTTGCTCAGTGATAGTGCATATTGTTTGACCTGCTCCTGGGACATGTTGAATTGCAGTAAAGCCTCGTCTCTCTGCCGGGACACAAGATTCAGCTGCTCTTGTAGAGACTCCACCTGCATGGTAGCCTGGTGACTAAACAAAAAGATGGCAAGTTAGAGGATCACCGATTCCATGAATCCATCGCCCAAACAAGAGACGGGCACAGGTACCTGGCTGTCTCCACCGCTGTGAAGGAAGAGGAAAGCTTTTCTTCTAACGTGGCGACTTTCTTCCGGAGCTCCGCCTGCCGGTCCTCAGCAGCAACGGCCTCGCGTGTGTACGAGTCCTCCATTTCCAGCAGGTGATTGCGCAGCCGCTCCAGTTCTTGGTTGAGGCGCTGTGCTTTGTCTCTTAGATGCTGGACCTGAGGGAGATCACACAGGGGTTAAAGCTTCCAAAAGGAATACAATAATAAAAAAAAAATAATGCAAAAAACAACGATGGCGGATGCAACTCCAAGGAACACTAAAAAGTAACAAAATGCTTTATTAAAAAGGAGAACTATGGGGTCAGGGCTTTTCCCCATAGTTCTCCTTAGGGTAACAGGAGGACACAAACTAGTGTCCTCCTGTTACCCTAAGCTCAGTATATAGGGAGCTACAGCTCGCGGTATACTGAGACGCCGCAGCGGATCCCGATATCGAGATCCGCCCAGCTGCGTGACAGCTGGCTCTGCCTATCTAGAGGCAGAGCCAGCTGTACCCGCCCCCTCCCCCGTCCGTTCCGCCAGTCAGCGCTGGCGGATCGGAGCGGGGAGGGGGGAATCCAGCCCCTCCCCTGTCACGGCAGAGAGCCGTGACAGGATCGAGAGGTGAGCGAACGCCGGTATGTGTTCGCTCACCTCCCGATCTACTGAGCCGACCTGTGACAGTCTCATTGTCACAGGTCGGCTAGAACTATGAGGATGAGTGAAAAGCACTCCCCCCCCTCATAGTTCTCCTTTAAATGAAAAAGAAAGAATGGACATTCGGTGATGATTTGGAATCTACTAGGAATCCTGAATAATAGCTTTAGAAGGAGATTTGGAATTGGTTTTACCCGGCCAGAAAGCTGGATAGAAAAATAAATCTGCACCGTGCCATACATTTTATAGGTATTGAGTCTAGCTGTCAACTCAACTTTCCCAACATCAAAAGTAGCATTATTATCACAGCGAATGGTCAGCGACACACAAATGTTTGCAATTTGATTAAATACTGGCTTGAAAAGCGATTGAAAACGCACTGAACTCACAATATAGACCGAGCACAGAAACCAAATCAGCACCAGAACTGAGAAGGGAGTTACAGAGGCCAGTGGGGAACACTTGCCAGG
>NW_017306612.1:527194-527584 GCF_000935625.1 Nanorana parkeri | reverse complement strand
CATTCTTCACATGACCAGCTGGACCATAAAACGGTCCCATTAGGACATTCCAAATGCGTAAGCGTGTTAAATTTATTGAGGAGCAGAAATTATGAATACTAAAAACCCATCTCTATACCCAACACTAAAAACTCTTCATTTGTAACCAGCCGTGGACATTGGGCATACTACACACAAATGCAAAAAAATTTAATTGAAGTACACAGGGCACATGTAGTATGTTCTGTCCTTCTATTCCACTACCGCACACCGCCCCCCGCCAAGTCCAAAATCGATCACAATGACAGCGGACAATTGCTGTGTAAATAGACGCTGTAATAGCTTCTGCTATCAGAAAACAGACCTTCTGACACAGCGGGGGGGGGGGGGGGTGGGGGGGGTTGCCCCTGA
>NW_017306612.1:511396-526431 GCF_000935625.1 Nanorana parkeri | reverse complement strand
GGGGTTTGGAGTAGTTGCCCCTAGTAACCAATCGGCTTCTCTCTTCAGTTTAAGTTAAGCTTATTGGTTGCAACTGCTCCATATTCTGTCTGCTCCGTTTATTATGAATTTCCCCCCATTGTTGACGAGCATTGTTCAGACTGAATACAAAAGCAACATTGATAGTGATGTATTTACGGTTGTGTTCCTATTTAACCCCTTATAAACCATTCGTTTTCCCAAATCAGCCCTCGTTAGCCCTTTCCTCCCCACAATGTGTCTCATAATCTTAGTTTATTTCTATTTTTCTATCCATTAATTACTAACTTTTTAAATAATTATTCATTTTTTTCCTTTAGGGCCGTTCTACATATACTCGGGGTAGAAGCACACGAAGGTCTTCCTTGAGAAAGGGATGAAACGTTGGGTAGTTCTGGGGCCTCATTCGTCATCATTCATTTCTATTTGGTTATGCTTGAATTGTTGGACCATTTATTGGACTTTCTTTGTCCGCACATGTATGTGCTATGGATCTTTTGCATGCGATGTGGCTCTTTTGCATGTGCTATGGATCCCATGTAAGCACTATGGGATCTAAAGTGGATTTTTGTATATTGCATGAATTTGGTAAATGCTTTTTGTACCTTATCTAATAGAATACAAAGTATTTATGCCTTGTTCCTGGGTGTGTAACTCCATTCATTTATATTTTCATTAGGGAGGTACCGATACCAGGTACCCTAACCGATACCAGGCATTTTCATGTGTCTCCCCCTGGGAGCCGGCACTAGCCCGATCCACTCTCCACAGCATAGCCACAGAGCCCTGCAGAGATCCACATGCCGTTGGGGACATCTGCGCTCAGCCCCCGGGGGACATCTGCGCTCAGTGCTGGTGAGAAACTGCCCTAAAATCAGTCTGTGTTGGTTTAGAAAAAATGTTTATAAAATGGGTGCAAAAATGGAAAAAAGGGCCTCAGTCATGAAGGGGTTAAGAAAAAGTATCGGTAATTGGTATCGACGAGTACCTGAGGTAAAGTACTTGGTCTTGAAAAAGTGGTATCGAGACATCTCTAATTTTTATTTGTATTTAAATTTTTTAGGGTTGCAGAAAAAAAAAAAAAGCCTTTAATTTTGTAAACACATTTCCAGTGCAGAATCCTAAATTTTAGTGTCTATTTAAATGGGACAAATGATACAAGTGATACTTTTATTTACATTAACAATTTTTTTTAAACACCAATACTAGAAAAAAAGGTGCATTCTCTTTTTAGCTTTAGGACATGATCTCGTCTGTGGATTGCATAAAAAAATAAAATGGATAAACAATATCACCAAAAGAAAAAACAAAAACCCCACAACAAGGAGGTGTATGATTTTGTTTTCTAAAGTTATTGCCAAATAAACTGGCCCCTAGAATATATAAGATGAGTTCTGGTCCATGGGAGGTGTACAGGCGCGAGAGCTGAACTGGTTAATCTCATATGAGAGAATCACCCGCCAGGCGGCGATCACCTCGCCTGCCGCACACCAACTAGCGTTATGAACTCGCCCGTGTACCTCTCCATGTTAGAGGGGCTCATATTCTACACCGACTGGTGCATCACCCCGCCATGATCCCAGCACCCACCTCATTCTGGAGAGCGCTAGTTTCCATCTGCTTCTGTTTGAGCGCCAACATAACCTGATCCCGCTCATGCTGGAACAAAATGGCTTTCTCCTGCATGGACTTTACTTCGTTCAACAGATGGTTGAGTTCCCCGGCTTTTCCCTGAGAAAGAAAACAAATGAATATTCCAGCAAAAACGACTAAAGAAGAATCTCACCAAAAGAGACAAACTCAACGCCAAATAGGTGAATGTTTACTAGCGTCTTATATACAATGCAACCAGAAGGAGCTTAAAGTGACATTAAAGTCAGATTTCCCCCCCAATGCTGCTTTAAGGACTTACCTTAAATGATGGCTCTTGATCCGATCATCTTCTTTCCAGGAGTCCCGCCTATCTTCAGACGGGAGCAAGCGGCAGAGACACAGGTAAGTAATAACCGGTTTGGTAACTTTTAAAACAAAATGTTTTTGCATACATCTCCTGCTTGCTGGCACTAGATATATGCAAAAAAAAAAGAAGAAGGTTTAATTCTACTTTAAACACAGTAAACTGTACTTAAGTGTATATAATGTTTTCTTCATACAATTCTAAACTGTAAAGGGCAATTTGTGTGTTTTTCTGTACCTTTACCTTATTCTGTATCATTTATAACTACCTAGCGATCCTGACAGTCTTCTGAATTGTGTCCCTCTTCCTGTCCCTATGTGTGAACAATAACCGTAACAGACATGTGGTAGTGTTAACAGACATGTGCAGAGGCTCCTGTAATGGGAACAGCAGAACGTGGTGCAAAAGCATGGAGTACTTGCAGTCCCATAGTCAGCAATTAATGGAGTAGGGCTTTGGGTAAGGTAGGGCGCATGACCCTCTCCATGTGACATTGTTGGAAAATTAGGAGTTTTGCCCCGTGTGTAGCGCTCGTCAGGGGTAAGGCGGGGAAAGAGGAAGGTAACCGGATGTGCTGGTTGAGAGCACCGGTTGGAACGTGAGGGTTTTTTTTGGAAAATGGGAACAGGGGGTGTTTCTCCTAATTTATGCGGGTGTGCAGCTTCCGTTGAGTTCAGACCGGGGTGTCCGACATGTGTACTGTGGAAAACGGAAGCGCCACTACCTAGTGCAAATAAATGTGGTTGAGAGGAGCTGGAATAAAAGTAGCGGACTCACCTGTGGCTGGGTGAGCGTTTGTATGTAACCCCCTGGGTGGGGTAAAGCTGTGGAGTCGAGCGGTGGATTCAGTCCCCTTCTATGCTGGGTTCGGTCCCTCACTTGCTGGGTAGTGCGGATGGGGACACAAGAAAAAACCAGGGGGTGAAGTCAATTGGTAAGCAAGGGGGGGTGGGCTTCTGAAACTCACCGTTGGGATAGCGAGGGCAAGATGTCACCCACCACACCGTTGTCGCTGACATCTTGCCCTCGCTATCCCAACGGTGAGTTTCAGAAGCCCACCCCCCCTTGCTTACCAATTGACTTCACCCCCTGGTTTTTTCTTGTGTCTCCATCCGCACTACCCAGCAAGTGAGGGACCGAACCCAGCATAGAAGGGGACTGAATCCAATTTTCCAATTTTGTTTTCCACATGTGACATTGTTGGGCCTAAGGAGCTAATCACCAGTCCTGAACACTGACATCATACCCCTGTCTAAGCTCCAACCCCAGAGTCTAGACAGGTGGGGATGCTTCAGCAGAGAGTATAAAAGCCTGGGGGTGTAGGCCATGTGCAGACAACTGTTGACTGTTTCTTTCAATGAGATGTGCCTAAGAACAGATACTTCAAGGTTTCTGCTCTGACCCGTTTTATTCCTAGACCCCTCCGATTCTGTTTCTACATTAGTTTATAAATCATCTTTACTCTGATGAGCCGCATGGGATTCCTACACTTAGAATGTTTGTCCTGCATACAGTCCAGAAAGGATTGAGAATGCTCGGCACAAAAACATAAAACCTGTTCTTCAACTCTTTCTTAATCTTTTACCGACACGTATGCAAACGTATACGAAACATATCAGGACCAACCTGTTCCTTTTCTTTAAGAAGGTTTTCCAGGGCCAATGCTTTCTCCTTCATGGAACTGGACTCGAATTCCTTCTCTCGGAGGAGCATGGAAAACTGCATGTTGGTCTCGTGTAATGCTCGGAACTCCGTTTCTTTTTCCTTCTCTTTGGCCACCACTTTGTCATTTTCTTCTTTTAGCTTCCTGATCTCCATTTCCAAAATAAGAGCCCTCTCTTTGAGGTTGGTGACGGCCTGCTTCAGCAGCTCGTTCTCATTCTCTTTGTTCCTCAGGTTTTCGCTGGTGGAGTTTAATTTGTCACCCTTCGTTTTGATCATAATGTCCTTCTCTTTCAGAGACTTATGCAAGACTTCATTTCTCTCCTTCACCTGCTTGAGCTCCAAGGTGGCCTCCTCCTGGCTCCTCTGACCATGCGCTGACGTTTTGGCCATGGATTCCGACAGACGATGGTTGTTCTCTTGAAGGGTCAGGATGGCGGCATCTCTCTCTTGAATATGAATCCTCAGTTGTTCACATTCTTGAACGAGCTTTGCCAAATCACCACTTGTCTGTTCCGGAGATGCCCCCAAAGGAGTCTCCACTTCAACCGCAGCAGATTTCCTGACCTGGAGTTGGCCGAGTAAACGTTCTTTTGTAGTGTTGAGCTCTCCGATGCTGCTTTGGACATTACTCAACTCGAGGCTGAGACCTTGAAGCTTCTTCTCGTTGTTTTCATAGCTCTGAATGAGGTGATTGTAGTTTACGTGTAATTTAGAGCTAGAATCGCTGTCATTGTTGATCTGACCCTGAAGCTTGTGAAGCTCCTCTTGGAGGTGGACAGATTCGTGTTGCATGTTCTGGACGGTGGTGATCACCTGCTGTTTCCACTCTTCCATCTTCTTCACCTGCTGCTTGAGCTTATCCCGTTCCTGCAAGAGCTCCTCAAACTGAATACTGTTGACACTTCCGAGTTCACTGCCATTGTCCGTGCCGGAAGTCTGGAGAACGGTCAACAACGTCTGACATTTCTGGCTCAAGGCGTCTATCTCAATGTCCCGCTCTCTAATTATTCTGGAGAGATTCTGGATGGTCTCCCTAAACATCTCCTGGTTGCCGCCCTCTTGGCTTTGTGAAAGCCTCTTGTTTTCATCTTGAAGTTTCAAAAGGGCCGACTCTTTGGCAGCTATCACATCCATCATTTTGTGGTAATCTGTTCGAAGCTGACTGTTTTCCCTGGTCTTCTCACTTAGGACAGCCAGAACCTGCTCCCTCTCCATGGCATAGGCTTGCAACTGCTGCTGAAGATACACGACGTCCTGCATGTAACTGACCGAGGACACGCGGGCGTGAAGAGTTTGTATTTCTAAGTCTTTCTGTTGTATGATCTGAGTGAGCTTTCCCACTTCGTCTTTAGACAACTGGTCAATCTGTTTGGTCAGGTTTACGTTCTTTTCATTTAGGATCTTAATCTCCATATCTTTCTCTTTGATGCCCTTGACCAGCCGTTCGATCTCCACTTTGGACAGGTCGTGTTTCTCCGTGCCGTTGTCGCCATTGTTGATGGTTTGTGTCTTGTTCTCGTGGAGTATAAGGGAGGAATCCATCTGGACGAGATGCTCGTTCTGCAGCTGGGAGCTGATCAATTCGTTGGTCTGTTGAAGACTGGAGATTTCGCTGTCTTTCTCGGCGAGCAGTTTCTCGTACGTGTCCACCATCTCCTTGTGCTGTGACGTTACTTCGTTGACTTCTCTGATTTTTTCCTGAAGAGATTTTTGAAGCTGCGCTGTGTTTTGGTTGTGCTTGTCCACCGCTTTCTTCTGCAGTTTCAGCTCCTCTTCGGAATTATTCCGGGCTTTATTCAGCTGCGTTATTTCTGCCTCTAGCTCCGTGATGATGTCTAACGTCTTCGGGTCCACCACTGGCTGGGACCTACTCTGCTGGTCCTTCAAACGTTCAATCTCCTCCTTCAGGTGGCTGTTGTCTTCCTTCATTGAAGCGAGAAGTTTTTCCTTCTCTTCCAGGCTCCGTCTTAAGACGTCACATTCTTTTGTCGTTTTGGTTTGATCTTCAAGCTTGCTTTGCAACTCCAGATTCTTTTCCTTGAGCTCAGCGACAAAACTTTCCTTCTCTTTAATAAGATCGGTGAGCTGTTTCTGCCCCTCTAAGGTACTGGTCAACATTTCTTTGGTCTCCTCATAATCGATCTCAAGCTGCTCTACAGTTCTTTTGCCCTCCGCTAACTGGAAGTCTTTCTCTTGATGGAGCTTAACAAGGCGTTCATGCTCCAGCTGTAAAGCAGAGGTGTCCATCTTCTGGGCATTCGAAAGCTCACGGATGGTCCGTTCGTACTTCTGAGCCTGTTCATGAAGTCTGTTTTCAAGTCGGTTCAGCTCCGTTTCTAGACGGCTCTTCTCCATTCTGAGGGCTTCGATCACGGTCTGTTTTTCCAAAGCTTCCTTGCTGTTGGAAGCCACAGCGTCCTGCAGTTGCAGCTTTGCTTGTTCTTGGGTTGACAGTAACATCTCATTCTCCATCTTCAGGTCACAAATCTCTTTTTCCAAGTCTTCTTTTAACTGGCTGACTTCTGAAAGTTGAAGCTGTAACTTCTTAATCTCTTCTTCTCTCTCGCCGTCGTCTTGGAGCGCATGCTGAGAGAGCGACTCCTGTTGGGCCACATCAAGCTCTTCCCTCGTGTGCTTCAGGCTCTCCTCAAGCTCTGCATTTTCCCGCGTAACACTGGAATTTGTGGATTCCAGATTTCTAACAACCTCCTGTAACTCGTTCATCTGGACTGTAAGCTGCAATTTCTCTGCTTGTAGATTGTTGAAAACGGTTTCAGCGTGTCTCAGCTTCTCCTCTTCAGACTGCAACTGTTCATGTAAATTTCTGATTTCAGCAACTGCAACCGAGTCTCTTTCTCTCGCTTGTTGTATCTCCTCGTTCAGCTGTGCCACGTGAGCCTCCGAGTCTGCCCTCTGCCTGGACAGCTGCTCCTTCATAAGCACCAAGTGCTGTAAAACACACAAGTTGTACTGGTTACACACAGGCAATACATTACCAACCGATTAATTACCAACCCCAACTGAAGGATAAATTCACCAGAGCGAGTATTGGGAAAGGGGGGAATGGAGGGTCATGCCTAGAGGAGATTAGAACTACAGGTCATGCCTAGAGGAGATTAGCCACCATGAAAAGAGGTTATTCCAAAGTTCAGAAGCTCCCAGTGTGCAGTGATATCAGAGGAAGCCATTTCAGTCCAGGAGAGGAGGCGGTACAGCTGTGCAAGAGTGAAGGGAAGGACGGAGGTCAGATTTACTTCCCGCTCATCCTATCACATACAATGTAATGTCTAAGCGCAGATCCCCAAAAATCTGACAGGAAAGGAGGATGAGGAAGGAAGGGGGGGGGGGATGTTTGATTACAGTACCTGCATCACCTCCTGATTCTGTCCATCCAATTCCTCTAGTTCTGTTGTAAGGGATTCCTTTTCTGCAAAGCTTTCTTCCAGCCTCCTCTGGCTCTCCTCTAGGTCTCTCCTCAGCTGCTCACAGGTGACATCGGCCTCTTGGGAGGAAGTTGCGCAATCCACATCTCCCAGCAGCACCTCCTAAAGACAGAGGTCAGCAGAACATTCGGGTCAGCGCACACCTGAGGCCGGCTTCAGTAATGCATGCAAGAATGCAAAATCGCACACAACAAAACAGACTCAAACATGAAGCGCAGATCTAAATCCTGGTGTAGGAAGGATCCCATCATATGGTTCAGATCTACTACCGCTGGAATTAGCATTACCTGATCTGTTGACGTAACTCTGCTCACTCCTTTTTCTGCATCTGAAATGAAATAGAGCACATTGAAGTGAATGTCGGGGGAAATCAATACATGCTTGTAGATCGCGGTATACTGAGCTTTGGGTCACGGGAGGACGCTAGTATATGTCCTCCCGTGACCCTTAAGAGAACTATGGGGAAAAAACACTGACCCCAGGGTTCTCTTTTTAAAAGAAAAAATAAGATTTTTACATTTAATATTTTTAAAACATTTTTTGTAAAAACTTTAGTTATTATTTATACAAGATTTATAGAGCGCCAACAGTTTGTGTAGCGCTTTACAATATAACGAAGACATTGCAATCACAATACAATTCAAGACAAGATGGTAAAGAGGGCTTACAAGCCCCCCATGTGATAGCATATTGCTGGTGACAGGTCCTCTTTAAGGTGATGATGGGGGTCCAAAAGAGCCCAAGTGTCACCTTTACACTGAGATGCAAATCACACTTCCAATAGCTTATAGCTGGGCTTCAGGAGCCGAGCACTGACAGCTATGGGACCGGAAGTAATGCAATACGCGTCGCTTCCGGTCCCATAGAACGGGGAGGTAGCTGGGGATCTCCTACCCAGCTACCTGTCAACACCCGTTAAGCCGGTCCTGGGCCCGTAGGAGGGGCAGAGGAGCCCAGGAAACACGGCGGGGGTGTGGCCCGGTTACAGGATCGTAGAAGCCATCTGGTGGCAGCTGAGGCGCCAGAATTGCTTCCACTGCAACGCTGGCCGCCGGCTCTACAAAACTGAACAGACTCCCGGCGGCTTGCGGTTTAACCCCTTCAGACGTCATGACGGCATTATACCGTCAAGGGTCGTAAAGGGGTTAAAGCCTACCGCGATGACACTACACACTGCAAAGGACAAAACTGGCAGGTTTTTTGGTTGGTCGTTAGGATTCACATACACAAACTAGAAAACTCTCGTACCAATCAGAGCCTCTTGTAGGCGCAGGACCTGTTGCTGCAAAGTGGTGACTTCCGTCCGGCTGTCAGACTCTTGCGACGTCCGTAGTTCAGCCAATTCAGCGCACAGCCTCTCGTACTCCACAGCCAGACGATTCCTCTCGCTCTCCGCAGACGCTTTCTCCTGCCGCAGAGATATTTTCTCTTCATCCGCGGCAGAGACGGCGGCACCCAGCTCTCTCAGTTGACGCTCCAACTCCTGGATCTTCAGCGTGCCGTCAGCTTTCTCTCCTTCGAGAGATCGGAGGGTTTTCTGGAGTTCAAACATTTTGGATTGGACAGAATTGCCATCTGCACCTCCGGAGAAAATAAACACAAAACATTAACTATTGAACAGATCCTATGAATATTCAGAACTACAGATGCCGATACTGCAAAATGAAAGCAGAAATCCGGGCAGATGGATAAATCCACAGACGCAATACATAAAAGGCAGAGGTGTTCCTGTCCATCCAGTCCTGAGAGTTCTACAACCCCACCACACAACTGCCATCAATGTATGTTACAGTTAAGGAATACAGTAGTATCTGCCCACCCCCAGCTGCTGATTGGACAGAGAAAGAGCCAAGTAGACTGATGGAAGTAATCTCTCTGCTCACACTGTACTCTCCTCCTATCATCGCCTGCCTTGTCAATACATCTGCATGCACCACACCGCCAGACTTAAAAAGGAGAACTATGAGGTGAGGGATTTCCACTCTTCCACCTCGTTAGATCCGACCTGTGACAAAGAAGCTGTCACAGGTCGGCTCTATTGATCGAGAAGTGAGCAGAAACATGCCGCGGATACGCTCACTTCTCCATCGTCTCCCTGCAGTGAGCGGTGACCGCCAGTCACCACTCCCCACAGGGATTCCCACCTCCCCACTCCGATCCATCAGCGCTGACTGGAGGAACAGACGCGGGAAGGGGCGGGCACAGCTGGCTGTCTCTAGATCGGCAGATCCTGCTGTCACTCACGTAGCTGGGTGGATCTCGACAGTATTTCTGGGATCTGTCCCGGCTGCGGCGCTCTCAGTATATTGTGGGCAATAGCCCGCTATATACAGAGCTTTGGTTTACGGCGGGAGGTTAGTATATTTCCTCCCGTGACCCTAAAGAGAACAATGGGGAAAAACACTGACCTCATAGTTCTCTTTTAATGCTGTACAAGGATTGCAGCAGCTTGATAGTAAATCAAATTCTGGTATTTACAGTGCGAACCTGGCCCCTCCCCTTCTGCATTCAAGTGGTCAGAACTCTGCCACGCGCCTGACCCGAAAGTTCCTTCCCCTACATGGAACTCAGTGTAAAGTAGTCACCCGCACAACCAGGTCCAATGTATTAGTACGCCTTAATTTAGACACGAAGAATACACTGTATCACTAGTGCACAGGAGGTATGCTACCTGGAACTGAGGTCACATGCTGCCGGGAGATTGCAAAGGACTCATCTCTGCAGGCACTGCTGCCACTGGACCACCAGGAAAGGCCGTCTGGGCAATACAGGCTCTCCCCACAGCAGCCCCTACATGTAGGAGGGGCGCTCAGGGGTCCAAAAAAAGTGGGCAGCACAAACATCACAGCCTGAACCACAGAAGACAAGGAAAACAGGTGACAGTGGTAGATTCAAAATAGGGGGTGTTATCCTTTAGGGAGGTATGCCAGAAATGGAAGTCTGATGCATGTGGATATGAATCTGGTGCTACGCTGCTGACGATATAGGAGTGCCCATCTCACTTGGAGATGTTTATGATCTTTATTGAACCAGAACATCTGACACAGTCAATTAGTTTCAGGGGGGGGACGACAGTCCTCTGCTTTCTTCAGGGTTCAAAAATAAAACGATTTACGGAAGAATCACGATCAAAATCCTTTTAAAGGAAGAGTTAAGGCTGAAAATATCCGCGGTCCTCACTAGGGTCAGTTTACGCCAACATTCTCAGCCACACACTTGCCTCAATCCAGGTTACCAGGGAATGACACCGATTCTTCCATAAACAATTTTTTATACCCTGAGGGGGCAGACTTGTCCCCTGAAACACACTGGCTGTGTCCAATGTTCTTGTTCAATAAAGGCCACAAATTTAGTTTAAAAGAGGGGTGACCGTTTCAGGTGCTCCTAACCACATATTCATTGTAAACTTGTAGCAAGCAAAGACCTGCATTCAGCTGTTCCTCCAGTTCCTCGATCCGCTCTTCATAGTCACCCAACTCCTCTCGGTGTCTCCGTGTGATCTCCGCCAGCTTCTGCCGATGGGCATCTTGTAAGACAGAGAGCTCGTGCTGGTGTTCATCAATGTGACGGCCCAACTTCTCCTTCAGGTCCTGTAATGTGGAGGAAGGAATAAAAATCGGCTTTGTTCAGCAATGTGTCAGAAATGAGACCATGTTCAGTCGCTCAACAGAAATAATATCCACTTCATTCTGCAATGGGTTTTGTTCCGTTTTCCTAGCAGCTAAGCCCCCCCTGCTCCCCTCTCAGCAGTTATTCAGCAGCTCAGCTCTCCCTCCTCCCAGCAGAGCTCAGCATTGACTCTGCAGCTCAGTTCCCCCAACTCCCCTCTCCCAGCATTGACTCTGCAGCTCAGTTCCCCCAACTCCCCTCTCCCAGCATTGACTCTGCAGCTCAATTCCCCCAACTCCCCTCTCACAGCATTGACTCTGCAGCTCAGTTCCCCCAACTCCCCTCGCCCAGCATTGACTCTGCAGCTCAGTTCCCCCTACTCCCCTCTCCCAGCATTGACTCTGCAGCTCAATTCCCCCTACTTCCCTCTCCCAGCATTGACTCTGCAGCTCAATTCCCCCTACTTCCCTCTCCCAGCATTGACTCTGCAGCTCAATTCCCCCTACTTCCCTCTCCCAGCATTGACTCTGCAGCTCAATTCCCCCTACTTCCCTCTCCCAGCATTGACTCTGCAGCTCAATTCCCCCTACTTCCCTCTCCCAGCATTGACTCTGCAGCTCAATTCCCCCTACTTCCCTCTCCCAGCATTGACTCTGCAGCTCAATTCCCCCTACTTCCCTCTCCCAGCATTGACTCTGCAGCTCAATTCCCCCTACTTCCCTCTCCCAGCATTGACTCTGCAGCTCAATTCCCCCTACTTCCCTCTCCCAGCATTGACTCTGCAGCTCAATTCCCCCTACTTCCCTCTCCCAGCATTGACTCTGCAGCTCAATTCCCCCTACTTCCCTCTCCCAGCATTGACTCTGCAGCTCAATTCCCCCTACTTCCCTCTCCCAGCATTGACTCTGCAGCTCAATTCCCCCTACTTCCCTCTCCCAGCATTGACTCTGCAGCTCAATTCCCCCTACTTCCCTCTCCCAGCATTGACTCTGCAGCTCAATTCCCCCTACTTCCCTCTCCCAGCATTGACTCAGAAGCTCAGTTCCCCCAACTCCCCTCTCCTAGCATTGACTCTGCAGCTCAGTTCCCCCAACTCCCCTCTCCCAGCATTGACTCTGCAGCTCAGTTCCCCCTACTCCCCTCTCCCAGCATTGACTGTGCAGCTCAGTTCCCCCAACTCCCCTCTCCCAGCATTGACTCTGCAGCTCAGTTCCCCCTACTCCCCTCTCCCAGCATTGACTCTGCAGCTCAGTTCCCCCTACTCCCCTCTCCCAGCATCGACTCTGCAGCTCAGTTCCGCCTACTCCTTTCTCCCAGCATTGACTCTGCAGCTCAGTTCCCTTAACTCCCCTCTCCCAGCAGTGATTCAACAGCTCAGTTCACCTTGCTCCCTACTTATAGAAGTGACTTGGCAACCATCAAATGTCTAAAGTAAACAGAGCAGGAGTTCTGTGGAGTGAATGACTTAAATTATATCAGTGTTTCTGCTGTAGAACTTGAAGATGAATTTCTCCACAGTGCCCGCAACTCTTGTAAGAAAATGTAAATGCTTTAAAGTTCCTTGCCTGATCACATTTAAAGGGGGAGTCTTTAAGCATAAAACCTTCCCCTTAGATTCATGTGGCGTAGGGATAGGGCACACCCACTGTTAGATTCTGCTGCCTGTGTCTCCAAGGCTTCACCTCATTTCTAGTCCTTTAACCTGGTCCTACCAGGGACAGAAAATGAGAGAACTCTTCTGATGACTGGACCTACAGGCATCAAGTGCTGCACTGGGGGCAGGGGACAGCCCTGGTGCTGGACACCCAGAAGTATTGGGTATTTCCAGAGCAGTCTGACAGTGATTTGGAGTGATGGAGGACAATGAGACAAAAATGGTGAGCACTGGCTCCTCGTTGCCCTTCCTATAAAGGAGGCCTTAGTATGGGCAAAGAACAAGTTGACTTTGAATAAGGAAAAAAAAAAACCTGGAGAGTCCTGAAAGATTTGCTGTATTATTGAAGATCTCAAAGCAGCCAAATATATTGCAGCATTTCGGTGTTCACATGCCGAGCAGTATTAGAACAACGTCACCGCTTTCTAAAACACAGAAGATCTGCCTCTTGTACCTTGATAGTGTTTTGTAACACTCCAACCTCCTTCAAGTCGGGGCTCTGTGTGCCTGGAGTCTTTGTTACCTACAAAAAGAGAGAACAACATGTACTTGAATGAGAAGTTGAGGAAAAACAAACCAATGCTTGTGTACACTGTATCCATGACAATCTGATACATTTCTTTGGCTCGTGGATTTTTCTTGCTGGTCAAAATGGTTGAATTTGCCAAAACATCTTTACTTCAAAGTGCAGAGCGGCTGAAGGGACTGATGAGCAAAACAAGTGACACACCGAGTCATTCTTCTCTCCAAGCTAAAGCTTTGTATTGCACACAATGAGCTCAGCACCAGGGTCTCACCTGTGCTATGTGCTTCCAGTGGGTCACCTCCGCCTGCAGCCTGGCCACTTCACTGGAGAGGTTGTTGATTTCCTGCTGAGACCAGATGACATCACTGAAGTCCATGTCGTCCCCCTGGAAGTTGGAAGAGGGGGGCGGAATGCTGGACATGAAGGCCGGAGAGTCGGAAGCTTGAAGAGTGACGCTAGACAACTGCGCCGAGACCTGCGCCTTCTGCACCTCATCCTGCAGCAAGTTCAGCTTGGCTTTCAGATGACTTATCTCCACCTGAATAGGAGTGACAAACTCTCATCAATCTGGGAGTACTGGGCTGTGTGCAAACTAAACGCATCAAAGCAAAGCGACGCGTGTCTGAAACTGCTCGAACAATGATACAGCAAAGGCAATTCCAGGAAACAAGTCAGTTAAATGAAAATTCTGTCCCATGCAAGTGTGCTCAAAGCGGACCTTCACCCAGATCCATCAAATAACAAAAGACACCTTTAGAAATGTTTAGTGATGACAATCTACAGACAGATACTTCTAGATAATTGCCGGCTTTGTATTCTTTGCATCCTTATTTCTCTTTTCTTCCCCAGTCTTCTGACAGTGGCCATGTCTACTAAGGGCAGATTACTAGCTCTCCTTTTACTTCCTGGATTTCTGGCACATGTGACCAGAACATGTGACCATGCACATCATCTCATGAGAGGTAAAATGCCTTTCCCTGAGATCCCGCAAGATTACAGATGAGATTTCCCAGCAATGCTCTGCTGATGTCAAGGCAATCCCAATGTACAGCCAGTTCTCAGCCAATCAGCATCAGGCCGGCTTCCTGGCCAATCAGGAAGCTGGGTCTTTAATCGCTGCCCAGCTTCCTGATTGCTGGCTCCATGTTCCCCTATGGCACTGCTGGTCAGAGGAAATCTTCCTCTGACCGGAGGTTCCGGTATCGGGGAAGGTATCGAAGTATTGGGACGAGTAAGCACAAATCAAGCCGGGCAGAAAACATGGAGCCAGGGAAGCTGGCTCTATGCCAGCAGTAGGACCGGTATCGGTACTTGGTAGCGACGCGTACCAAACGTTAAGTATCGGTACTCTATACCGAAAAAACGGTATCGGTGCATCCCTATTTATAACCCTTCTGCTGGGAGGATGCCGCTTGCATGGTACTTCCAGCACTAGTTAGGAATTTCCTATGCTCCCCTGTGCCATCTAGTGGAGGTAGTGCCATGTAGATAGGATGAAGGTTATAAAATCAGCCCCCAAATGTTCAAAAGCTGATGCTGGAGTGATCGGCCTTGTAAACCAGATCAGAATTTCTCATCTACATAAAAGGATAAATAACAATGTTGCCATCTGACCACTAAACCCCCCAGATGTGAAGATGAACGATAGAGATCGGGATTTACAATGTCGTCAGCCTTCCGACCTCTTTTTGCTGCAGCCGGTTCCTGTAGTCGGTGCTCTGCTGCTTGACTTGTAGTTCCGCCGCCTCCAGCTTATCTTCCAGCTCTACATAGAATTTCTTCTGCCTCTCATTCTGTACAGGAGACACCAGAGGAAGTAAGAAACAGGAAATGCATTACTCCGGCCGACAACAACAAAGACGTGACCTGACATCACTGACCTCCGACCTCTGCATAGCCTGGAGTCCCTCATGGTCTCTGAACTTGGGTACATCGCCGCCGCCCACTTCTAGAACAAAACACAGACAAACACACAACAGATTGAACATTCCTGTGTTACAGTAAATGAATTAGAGGCCGGGACTACATTGCTCTGCATTGCCCTTGTAAACACGCTTATAGAAAGGACTATTCCAGGGATGGCTTCATCAATGTGCTGCCCCTTGAAGGATCAGAAGGTCGGGGGAGGAGAGGAGACCAGGGAAACGATACGTTCTTCATCCC
>NW_017306612.1:506033-511386 GCF_000935625.1 Nanorana parkeri | reverse complement strand
TTCCCAGACAGAGAGGACAGGCTGCCCCCAACCTGTCCCAGGGATTGCCCCAGGCCGGAGCCCAGCCCCCCCAACCAGGAGGCCATGTCTGGATGTTTCACCGGGGAGGAGGTGCGCGGATGAGCGGGCAAAGCTCTCAGGATAGTGCGAGGCTTCACTGGTACGTCCCAGGAGCAGCAGGCCTCATTTCCCGGCACGGCTCTCCCCGGTCACCCGTTCACTTCCTGGACACCTAGCCGCTCTCCGCCAACTCAACGGCCGCCATGACACTAAGCCTCTCTATGGTGGCACCGGAGCGACGTGTCTGTAGCGCGCTGCATGCCGGGACAGCGGGAGGTCCTCCAGGGCCGACGGGTGGGCGGAGCCGGGACGCGTGGCCGGAGCTGTCAGCTGAGCCGGCGGTCTGAAGCATAACAATGTCACGTGACGGAGGAGGGCTGTCACTTCCACCGGAAAGAGGACCTGTCACCGGTCACCCGAGGTGAAGGATGGTGATGACGCAAAGATTATCCCAGGCTGGCCTGAAACGGCTCAGAGCTTAACTGTTGTCACCTCGCACGTCACATTACCAGACACGTCATCGCCTCCATGACACCAGACCACCAACGAATACGTCAACCACACGCCGCACACCATTGTACGAGAATCTGACATCACAGGAAGTAGGGGCGCCATGACAATGAAGCTCCCGACCTATGACCTGTATGTGCTGGTTCCAGGTCAGCAGCTCTGTCCTTCCAGGCTCATGGTCAGCCAGGCAAAGGGGGGTGGTTGTCTACAACGACGGACAAGCTTCGAACCCCCCTCACCCTTTCTGCCTCAAGACCGATGAGCTCGTCTGTCACTCTGCTCTCTCCTCCTTTCAGCATGTTCCTTGTTAGCACATAGGCACTGCAGAGCAACTGATTGGCTCAGCCTGAGCTTCTGCTGTACAGGCACTGCAAGAGGCTGATACCCGGTCACATTCAGGCACAATGCTTTCATGAAAAAAAACAACACAGACACATTTAGGGCTATATTTATAATTAGCAGAGCCATTCACCCTGTGAATCTGTGAACATTCGTTCTGTGTGAATAGAGGCAAAAACAAACTTTATATATGATCTTTTCAGGACAAATGTATTTGTAATACCATATTATGGCCACTAGATGGCGCTTAGTTTCATAGGAAATATATAGATTACACATTGATTTTTGTATTGTAATACCACATTATGGCCACCAGATGAGCCTTGGAACTGCTCTTCATCTCCATCTAGTGGGCATAATGTGGTATTACATTATACTAATCAAGTGTCATCTATTTTCTAAGCTCCACCGCTCCATCCAGTGGCCATAATGTGGTATTACATTACACAAATCAAGTGTAATCAGCTATATATTTCCTATGCAGCTGAGCGCCATCTAGCGGCCATAATGTGGTATTACATTACACAGATTAAAGGAGAACTATGGGGTCAGGGCTTTTCCCCATAGTTCTCCTTAGGGTAACGGGAGGACACAAACTAGCGTCCTCCCGTCACCCTAGGCTCAGTACTGAGACGCCGGAGCGGATCCCGACATCGATGTGATGACACCGACATCCCGACAGCTGCGTGAGTGACAGCTGGCTCTGCCTATCTAGAGGCAGAGCCAGCTGTACCCTCCCCCTCCCCCATCCGTTTCTCCAGTCAGCGCTGGCGGATCGGAGCGGGGAATCCAGCCCCTCCCCTGTCACGGCAAAGAGCCGTGACAGGATCGAGAGGTGAGCGAACACCGGTATGTGTTCGCTCACCTCCCGATCTACTGAGCCGACCTGTGACAGTCTCATTGTCACAGGTCGGCTAGAACTATGAGGTGAGTGGAAAGCCCCTCCCCCTCATAGTTCTCCTTTAGGTCTAATCTATTTCCTATGCCACACAGCGCTATCTTGTGGCCATAATGTGGTATTACAATACAAAAATCAATGTGTAATCTGCTATATATTTCCTATGCTCCTCAGCGCCATCTCGTGGCCATAATGTGGTATTACATTACACTTGTCAAGTGTAATCGATTTGCTATGCCCCACAGCGCCATCTTGTGGCCATAATGTGGTATTACATTACACAGATCATGTGCAATCTGCTACGTGGCCGGTTCTCTGTGATGGAAACATCCGGCGGTCTCACTACATGAAAATAAAGGGGGCGGAGCCTCTCTACTGACCTGGAAACGACTCCGCCCAGACTTCCTCTTTGTATAAAAATATCTCGGGGGATAACTAAATTCCAGGTCATGTGACAGGAAGAGGACTCCAGCCGGCCACCAACTGGCAATGCTTTCTATTGGATCTCCTGGTCACGTGTCTATTGGATTTTTGGATCCTACGCTCCTACCCTACGCTCCGCAGCCTCATCTAGTGGCCGTAACGCAGTATTACATTACAATCCACCTAAAAAGAAAATATACTAAGAATGTTCGTTGTTGCCTCTATTCACACGGAATTAACATTCACAGACATTCGCAGGGTGAACGTCTCTACAAATTGTTTATGAATAGGCTCTTATGATGTCATTATGATGACAAAGCTGCATTATTGTTGCATTTTATACCTGGCCGGAGTTCAGCTTTGCAGGATAATTGGGCATTTTACATCCGTAGTTTTTCACATCTGGAAGACGTTATTCCCGCCCCAGAAGCAGCTCAGTGTCCCCGGAAATGATCTGGAATTGCTCCCAATCTGATCAGATCCCGGACATTCCTCAGCTCAACGTACAGCACTCACAGCCATTGCCACATGTTGAGGCGGAGGAGGTGACACGTGACCAGGAGATCCAATAGAAAGCATTGCCAGTTGGTGGCCGGCTGGAGTCCTCTTCCTGTCACATGACCTGGAATTTAGTTATCCCCCGAGATATTTTTATACAAAGAGGAAGTCTGGGCGGAGTCGTTTCCAGGTCAGTAGAGAGGCTCCGCCCCCTTTATTTTCATGTAGTGAGACCGCCGGATGTTTCCATCACAGAGAACCGGCCACGCACACGATGGCTTCACATAACTGCGGGCCGAGTGCTAAGGGGAGGAGTCAGAAAAGAAAAGAAAAGAAAATGAGCGCCAGTGTGTTACCCGTGGCAACCAATCGTAACTCTTCTTTTATATTCACCATCCGGCAGTCCCGGAACCCTGCGCCCTCTCCTGCCACACTGTGCACCCTCATACTTGTATACAGGTGAATGAAGGTTTTCTCTTTGGTGGTCCTGGAACGGCCTCGGATTCTTATTTAAATGAACGTTCAAGGACAGGAAGCAAAGCGTGCATCCGAAAATTCCTTCCCAGCATCCAGTGGAATATGGAATGATGCGGAGTGCAATAGGGAACATACAGCATGAAATATGGAGTGTACTGGCAGAGATATCTTTATAACCCAATAGAGTGATCCCGCCTCCATTTAAATACTAAAGCGGTGCAGAGCACCCCCGTCCCCAAGTCACCTGGCGCCCCCCTCCCCCCATGTCACATAGCGCCCCCCTCCCACCGGGTACTAATTTTCACATTGTACTTTAAAGTCGTATTAAACAATCAAACTTTTTCCAATAATGAATTCGGATAAAACAAATACACATCAAAGTATTTCTTTACATTTTGTCCCAAACACTTACAGTCATCATGTTTCCAAACAGCTCCGACTCACTCAGCTCGGCTTCCCCGAACCTGCTGTCCAGTACAAGATCAGAAGGGACACAGCAGTCTCCAGCAGCCGTCCATCTACTAGCTTGGGAAAGGGGATAGGGGGGGGGGGGGTTTGGCCTTCCTTGCTGTGTCTGTGCATTTGTGGAGACACACACAGCTTACTAGCGCACACACAAGGGTGGCTCCATAGGACCCTGCAAGGGAAAGGAGCCACCCTAAATCAGGACCAGCTGATTCTGCAGGAAGATAAAACCTTTAAACATCGAGGAGCAACGTCCATTGTAAGCGATTTCATTGGCCTTTGAAAAAGCTCAAATGTCACTTTAAGGGCACAAAGGGCCGTTATTTAGTATATTGCAATCCCCCGTATAGATTATTTATATTATAAACTTATGAATCTTAAAGACACAATGTAACTCCGCCCACCCATATACACCGTACTCACAAGAAGATCCTTTTCTTCCATTGAGGGACACAGCGTTATGATAATAAGCAACCTCGGGTTATACTGCCACCTACAGGAGAAATGGAAACTAGGCACATAGACAAATTAAGACCAGCCCCCTTGAGCCTATAACCCCTCCCACCAGCTCAGCTATAACAAGCAGTCCAAAGACAAGCCGATAGCCAACAAGGAAGGGAGCTGCGTCCTTCAATGGAGAAAAGGGACTTACAGTGAGTACACAAATCCTATCTCCTTCTCGTTCATTGAGGGACACAGCGTGATTATAATAAGCAACCTCGGGTTACACTGCCACCTGCAGGAGACATGGACGCTAGGCTCTTAGAGATTTAAAGACCAGCCCCCTTGAGGCTATAAACCCCTCCCACCTGCTCAGCTGTAACAAACGTAAGCTAATCAGGGAAAGGGAGCTGCGTCCTTCAATGGAGAGAAGGAACTTACGGACCTCCAGCTGTTGCGGAACTACAAGTCCCACGAGGCATTGCAAGACTGACAGTGAAGGGGCATGACTGCCAGAGAAAAGGTGACACCATACCTCAGGGGTAGCCCAACTTTGGCCCCCTCCAGCTGTGATGGAACTACAAATCCCATGAGGCATTGCAAGATTCTCAGAGCCACAGACTCCCGGAGAGAGATGCCTCATGGGATTTGTAGTTTCACCCACAGCTGGAGGGGGCCGGAGTTTGCCCACCACTGCCATATCCTAATTAAAGTGTAGTGTATGCATATAACACCTCCCCTTGTCCCGCCCCCTCCTGACCAACAAGCAACTAACATTGTTGCAGTAGTATCTCTCTTGAGGCTCTAGGACAGGGGTGGCCAAATTCCGGCCCTCCAGCTGTGTGGTGACACTACAAATCCCATGATGCATCTCTCTCCGGCAATCATGTCTGTGGCTGTGAGAATCTTGCAATGCCTCACGGGATTTGTAGTTCCACCGCAGCTGGAGGGCCGGAGTTTGGCTACCCCTGCTCTACGACATCATCGGGAGGTCCTTCTGCTGGTCTATACACCTGAGATTTGTGGGAGGGGCTGGCAGGCTCCTGCAATTGTCACAGCACCCTGCCCCGGATCATCTCTCAAGAGCGTTATGTAAAAAAACAAAACACATCCCCGGGCTCCCTTTAGATGCGTGATGGCCACTGGGTGCTGCAGACTTTAGCTGGGCAGTCTGCTGATCGGTTGCATGGGCAGGCACCTCTAAAGGGGAGGGGCTTCATGACAGGAAATTAAGGCGGGCTG
>NW_017306612.1:500629-505915 GCF_000935625.1 Nanorana parkeri | reverse complement strand
AGGGGGGGGGGGGGGGTGTGAGTTAAAAAAGTAAGGCCGGAGTCCTAATTTCAAGTTAAAAAAAAATACAGCAGGAATGAAAGACACATCCATTGTTCTGTGCACACTAAGCAAAGCTGAGCACATGTGAGGTCGGAGGGGTCAAGGGGGCGGGTCTTCAGGTTTCTATCAGCCCAGTGTCCATTTTCTCCTGTAGGCGGCAGTATAACCCAAAGTTACATTATTATCATCAAAGCTGTGTCCCTCACTGGAGGATCGAGTATCACAAAATCAGGCAATCCCTCGTGTGGTGGTAGATCCGATACTTCCTGATAATTAGATTGCCGTCGGTTTAGACTGCTTTTGGGGGTCCCCGGGTTGCTCATCATCATCACGCCGTGTCCCTCAATGAACGAGAGAGAAATAGGATTTGCGTAGTCACCATAAATTGCATTTCTCGGAGCCCATTGAAGGACGCAGCTCCCCTCCCCTTTTCTCTTTGGACTGCTTGTTACAGCAGGTGGGCGGGGTTATAGCCCCAAGGGGGCTGGCCTTCAGTTTCCTATCAGCCTAGTGACCATTTTCTCCTGTAGGCGGCAGTATAACCCAAGGTTGCTTATTAACATCAAGGCCGCGCCCCTCAGTGGACGATAGAGAAACATTTCTAAAATAACATTTTTATTAGACATGTGCACCAGCAAAAAATTCGTTTAGTTTAGTTTCGTTTTGAAAAAAAAAAAAAAAAATTCGTTTAGTTTAGTTTAGTTTTGAAAAAAAAAAAAAAAATTCGTTTAGTTTAGTTTCGTTTTGGAAAAAAAAAAATGTGTTTAGTTTAGTTTCGTTTTTCGGGTCCGAAATAAAATTAATTTCGGACGAAATTCGTTTATGAAAAAAAAAAAAAAAAAAACTTTACTCTCCAATGGCTGGACTTTTTCTCCTAACATTCCTACCAGACCTAAAGGGTCTGGTATGAATTGGGGGGGAACCTCACGCTTTTTTTTTTTTCATCTTCTGCAGACTGCCTGCAGGTTCCCCCCAATTCAAAAAAAAGCCTGAGGTTCCCCCCCAATTCATACCAGACCCTTTAGGTCTGGTAGGAATGTTAGGAGAATGCCAATTCAAAACCAAAGAAAAAAAAAAAAACTTTAAATATTAGTTGACTTGGCCGGGATTTGAACATAGGACCTTAGCAATGGGAATCCTTTGCTCTAACCGCTACACTATAGCCTCTGTACTTTAAGCCTAGATGTGTTGTAGAGGTAAAATGGTGTCAATGGTGCAACGAAATTCGTCCAATAACGAATTTCGGGAAATCGGGAATTTCGGATTCGTTTGCATTCGTCTTAGCTGTAATTCGGAATTCGGATGCATCCGAATCTCCGAATTTCCGAAAATTCGTTCAAAACGAATTTCGGAACGAACCGAATCGCACATGTCTAATTTTTATTATTACATTGTACCAGGAACACCGGCAGCTGCAGACCCCCGATCCTCATGTGCTCATCGCATGTGACCATACGGTCGGGAATGAGGTTCATGCTTCCGTGTAGACCAGGACCCGTCACTCGGATGATTTTTGTTTCGTCATTTCTCTCGCTGAATCAAATGTCAACCAAACGATCAAAAACGATTTACAACATGTGGCACTTAAAATATACTGCAATCTAATGTGCGTGCGTTGCCTTGGTAACTGAATTTAACATAGGAGGTACACAGGACGGTGCGTTGCCTTGGTAACTAAACTTAACATGGAGGTACACAGGACCGTGCGTTGCCATGGTAACTGAATTTAACATGGGAGGTACACAGGACGGTGCGTTGCCATGGTAACTAAACTTAACATGGAGGTACACGACTGTGCATTGCCATGGTAACTGAATTTAACATGGGAGGTACACAGGACGGTGCGTTGCCATGGTAACTGAACTTAACATGGAGGTACACAGGACTGGAGCAAGTCCTAACCATGGCTGACAAAGGATTTGCATTTCTGTCTATCCAGTCCTGAGAATTACATGGCTCTGCCAGATAGCCGGGCCCTGTCTGCTGCAGTTATATTGATAATTACATCCCCCCTACACCCTGTGACTGAACAGTGAAAGGAGAAGCAGCACAATGATGAGCTCATATTTCTCTCACTCGGCTCTCTCCTCCTATAAGCATGCTCCATGCATTGCAGCACACCTGCTTAAGATATTACAAAACAAACACCTAACTGGTTTCTTGTGCTGCTCCTCCCTCCCCCAGTGTGAGCTCTGCTGCACAGGGACTGCATGAGGCCGAGTCTGAGTGGAATTCAGTTACTTACACTGCTTGCATTTAAAAATAATACATTTAATGATGAACGCAGAGCTCGGATCATTTGTGCCTTTTATACCTTCCCGGAGGTCAGCTGTGAAAATTCATCGAAATCTTCCATGTGAGACCCGAGTCCTGAGTCCTCCGCCAGCATTATATTCATCACTAGAGTCCAGGTACACTTCCCTTATACTACATTCAATATATTTCTGAAATCGCTTCTTCCCCTAGAGAACGGCCAATTGCATCAGAGGCTTCTGAGACAGGTCCTCTTTAATAGTTTCCTGAAAGGACAGCTGGAGATGGGGCCACATATAAGGCTGACCAATCAGAGTGCTGACCAGTCAGGCGAGGCGGGCCACATGTACCGCTGACCAGTCAGGCGAGGCGGGCCACATGTACCGCTGACCAGTCAGGCGAGGCGGGCCACATGTACCGCTGACCAGTCAGGCGAGGCGGGCCACATGTACCGCTGACCCCATGTAAGCAAGGCCCCATATATGGCTGACCAATCAGACAAGGCGGGCCACATGTACTGCTGCACAATAAAGACAAGGTGGGCCACTTAAACTGCTGGCCAATCAGGCAAGGGGGGCACATATACCGTTGACCAATCAGAGAAAGCGGGCCACATGTACTGCTGACCATTCAGGGGAAGCAGGCCACATGTATTGCTGGTCAGGCGGACAAGGTGGGCCTCATATTCTGCTGACCAATCAGATGAAGAGGGCCACATACACTGCTGGCCAGTCAGACAAGGTGGGCCACATGTACTGCTGACCAATCAGGGGAAGCAGGCCACATGTACTGCTGGTCAGCTGTCCAAAGTGGGCCACATGTACTGCTGACCAATCAGATGATATGGGCCTCATATTCTGCTGACCTATCAGAGAAGGCGGGATTTCACACGGAATGGGCTTTGGACGGGGAGCGGGGCCATGCTGTAAGCCCGGTTGGGTGGTGTGAAGTTCATCCCGGTGAAGCGGGACCTGCGAGAGATATTTCTGTGTGACCGAGAGACACGTCCGGGGAGGGGAGGGGAAGCAGGACAAAGAAATGATCTTCTTGTGAAAGTAAAATGTCGCACTGACACCTTTAAAAAAAGACACCCAGAAAAGCTTCAAAATACAGCATATCCCCAGCAGACGTCCGTCCAGAGGTGACACCGAGTATGTACATCCTTACTACCTGCGCAACAAAAAGCAGGCCAGTGTGAACAGGCAGGCCGCAGCCCCAAGGGTCATTTTTCCTGGGTGCTCGGGCCCGTCCCGCCTGTGTCCAAGGACATTTTCCTGGCGGCTTTGAACATGTCGTCGTCATTCATTGCGGGACCTGCGGGAGAAGATTCCGATATTAGTACGTGCGAAACGTTCTCCGCGGCACAACAGATCTCATTCAGGTTCTAACATTCGGTCACGTTTATGTGACGTCGGCTACTAACAGACCGTCACCGCGAATGCACTGCGGTGTATAAATGTCAATGGCTACCCCTTACTCTCTGAATTGTAGGAAGTGGTCACATGACCACAAGAGCTCCAATCAGATCATTCTATCGCAGGGGTAAGGCAACCTTGGCACTCCCGGCTGTTATGGAACTACAAGTCCCATGAGGCATTGCAAGTCTGACAGCCACAGGCATCAACTCCCAGAGGTAGGGATGCACCGATACCAGTTTTTTGATATCGAGTATGGGTACCAATATTTTTTTCACCGGTACTCGCCGATACCGAATGCCAATACCAAAAGTCCCATTAAGGAAGCCAGGCGGAGTGTAATAACTCACCACCCGGCTTCCCGATCAGCAGGGAAGCCGTCTCCATGCTCCCTCGTCACCAGGTGACCAAGGGAGCATGGAGCCGGCTTTCTGGCCAATCAGGAAGCCGGGCGCCGTGTAATGATGAGTTGCCCGTCTTCATGATTGGTCGAGAAGCTGGCCAATCAGGAAACACATCATTACACGGCGCCCAGCTTCCTGATTGGCTCCATGCTCCCTTGTTATCAGGTGACTAAGGGAGCATGGAGCCGGCTTTCTGGCCAATCAGGAAACACATCATTACACGGCGCCCAGCTTCCTGATTGGCTCCATGCTCCCTTGTTATCAGGTGACGAGGGAGCATGAAGCCGGCTTTCTGGCCAATCAGAAAGCCGGGGGGGGGGCATGTAAAGACATGCTGCCCGGCTTCCCGGCCAATCGGGAAGCCGGGACGGGCAGCTGCTCCGTGCTTCCTCGTCATCAGTTGATGAGGGAGCATGGAGCTGGTTTCCCAGCCAATCAGGACGCCGGGCCGCGAGTAATGACTCGCTGCCCGGCTTCCTGATACCAGAAGCTCAAGTATCAGGCTAAGCATTGGAGCATTTGGGCCACTACAAGGACTCGCCCAAATCCTCGGCATGGGCACCGATACTGATACTAATGATCGGTGCATTCCTACCCAGGGGCATGATGGGATTTGGGGTTTCACCACAACTGGAGTGCCAAGGTTGGCTACCTCTGCTCTATTGCATGGCGGCGGGTGCAGTTAGAACAAAAGGTATGCGGCCAGTCCCTGCTGTCAATCAAGCTGGGCAGGGATTGGTGGGTGACATGTCAGGCAAGCCTACTAAGGAGTTGGGGGCACACTCTGCATTGGTAGAGGGTCCTGTAGCTCTAACTAGAAAGGATGCGAAATGGCCACACCAACGCGGATCAGCTTGTGTGCTTGCTGCCCCGGTGGACCCAAGTCTATGTAATGTGTGCTGGAAAGGCCACTTGTAGTCCCCCACCATCAGCCCATGTGACTGGGTGTCACGCCGGCCCGATTCCTGCATTGTTTGCTATTTGTTCTGTGAGCAAAGATTTTACAATTAAAACAAAATGGAGGTGACCTTGGTCTGTGTTTGCGGAGTCCGTTGTGGCGTTTTCGGCAGATTCTTGGTGTTCAGGCTTTGACGGCTGCTGCCTAAAACAGAACATTTTTCCAGTCAGGACCAGATAAGGGGGGGGGGGGGGGGGGAAAAACGGAACGAATG
>NW_017306612.1:490782-500554 GCF_000935625.1 Nanorana parkeri | reverse complement strand
TTCCTAAAAAAGAACCTTTTTCCAGGCAGGACCAGATAAGGGGGGGGGGGGAGAGGGAAAAACTGAACGTATGTCTCCAAAATACAAAATCCTTTAAGTGTCAGAATATTAAGAATGCCATTGTGCGCCAAACCGAGCGACTTGCACTTCAGCACGGTACAGATTTGCTGCCCAGCACTGCATTCTGGGACATTCTGCTTTGGCCTGTTGCAACATTGGAGGGGAGGTGATGCTCACGTGCCCGTTAGGTGCTGCCAGGTCTTTCCCATTTCAAGCTCCTCTTGAGGTTTCCATGGCAGTGTGATGCAGAGGCCTAGTGAAGTCATACTACCATAGAAACTGCCCAATAAAGCCCAAACAAAGAGGCCTTACCCAGGGCCGGTCCAAGGGGTAGGCAGACGAGGTGGATGCATCGGGCAGCAGGAGGGGGGGGAGGCACAAAAAAGGACAAGACCTGCAACCTATGCTGGCAAACAAAGAGGCTTTACCCAGGGCCGGTCCAAGGGGTAGGCAGGAGAGGTGGATGCATCGGGCAGCAGGAGGAGGGGGAGGCACAATAGTACAACCAGGACCTCCAATGCAGTAGCAACAGCATAGCTCAGTCAAGGGCATGCCCCCAGTCTGCTGATTGGACTATACAGGAGCAGCAGCACACAGATGAGGCATTCCTCTACTCTGTCCTTCTGTTTCTATGTTCTATGTCAGCACATGTGTACTGCAGTAGGACCCGATTGGCTCTTAGTGCCGTGGAGCTCCGCCTTATGTATTTGTCAGGTGTTGTTACTCTCGCAGTGAGCTATTCATGCAGGGAAACCAATGACCAGGGCCGCTTTACGTGTGCGCAGCTTTGCACGATTCTTACTTGGCAAAGTACATCTGTCTCCTCTGACGAAGCTCCTCCTGCGTCAGCGATTCCTGTGTGCAGGTCTCTGACGTCTGCGGCTGGCTAGAGGAAGCCGATTCTGTCGCGTCCAGGCAAAGTCCTCCTGGAATGATATTACAGGAGAAGTCTTGTGGGCTGACCCGCATCACACACAAAATATACCATTTGTTTTTTTCAGTAACAATATAAATAATAGCAAAGATCCAAAAGGAAAACACAATTGTACTCTGAAGAAAATTCAAATGCCGATAACTTTATTTATCTGGACAACATGAACTGAGAACTTCCGCCACTGAAGGCGACTAAGCATACCATTAAAAAGAGAACTATGGCGAAACCTTTATTGCCTGTAGTTCTCTTTAGGGTCACAGGAGGACATTTATTAAAGTCCTCCTGTGACCTAAAACTCAATATATAGTGGGATATTGCCTGCTATATGCTGACAGCGCAAAGCCGCGAAGGATCCTGACAGTATTGTCAGGATCCACCTCGCTACCTGATTGACATCTGGCTCTGCCTATCTAGAAACAGAGCCAGTAGTGCCCGCCCCTTCCCCTGTCTGTCCCTCCTGTCAGTGCTGGAGGAACTGAGAGGATAGGGGGGGGGGGGGAGGATCCCTGTGGGGAGCGGTGACTGACAGTCACTACTCTCTGCAGGGAGAAGATCATGAACTGAGTGATCAGTAGTATGTGATCTCTCAATTCCCGATCAATAGAACCGACGTGTGACAGCTGCAGTGTCTCACGTTGGCTCTAACTATTGGGAAGAGTCTTTCACTCATCACATAGTTCTCCTTCAAGCCCAACCTTGGGGTGAAACACGTCTAGGGAAGGAGGCCCCAGGCGGGGACTCTCTGTTCATGTTGTCGGATGAATAAAGTTATCAGATTTTGGATTTTCTTTAGAGAGCAGTCGGTCTTTTCCTTTGGATCTGTGCACTCTGTGGGGCATAGGATGAGCCCCTCCTGGCCTTTAGCTCCCGATCTTCCATGATGGAGACCTGAATCAGGGCTTGGGGGTCATGTATTCTATACTTTATGCCAAAGTACATCAATAAGACTAGAAAAAAATGTCTACAATGGGGCCACAACAAAGGGCCAATGTCTTGCAGCTGGGATCCCCCTAGTATTTGTTTATTCTGCATTATGGAGAATCCATGGGTGGGAGAGTGACGCCATCAGTTGGCCTTGTAATGGCTGTAATGTTTGAGCAGACCTGAGAAATCAGGAGGGGGGATCTCGCCAGTGGGGTTCCAGCTAAGAATACACAGGGGGAGTGCCAGACCAGAGAGGGTGTGCCTGACCAGTTCTATTACATTACTGAGTCCCCTTGTTCCGACTTTGCTCCCATTTAGACTGCACAGTCATATTTGGGCCCCCTTTACATTTGCAGTAACAATAAACTGGAGCTAAGACTGAGAAAATGGGGTTCATCAGCAAAATGTAAACCTGGATATCGATTTCTGTGAGGTCTAAACTAAATTAATAAATCATAATTATTTCGATGTCCCTGGCTTTTAGATCCGCCTGTGGAAAAGTCCTAGTCCACCCCACTAGTTGATTAGCAATGTCAATAGAAATATATTTTCTAAAACACACCCAACTTCCTGTCCACCAACCACACTATATGACATTATATGCAGCGTGTCCTCAGTCTGAATGGTTGACAATAGGGACGCACCAATACACAACAAGGGAGCATGGAGGCAGCTTCCCGGCCAATCAGAAGCCGGGCAGCGTGTCATGATTTGGTCAGGAAGCTGGCAAATCAGGAAGCAGGAAGGCGAGTCATTACTCGCCCCCCGGCTTTCTGATTGGCCAGGAGCCGGCTTCATGCTCTCTCGTCACCTGGGAGCATGGAGCAGGCTTCCCGGCCAATCAGAAAGCTGGGCACCGTGTAATGACGCGCTGCCAGGCTTCCTGATTGGCCAGCTTCTCATCCAATCAGGAAGCTGGGCAACAAGTCATTACACGGCGCCCGCCTTTCCTGATTGGCCAGAAAGCTGGCTCCATGCTTCCTCGTCACCTGGTGCAAGGGAGCATGGAGGCGGCTTCCCTGATAATCGGGAAGCAGGGTGGCGAGTCTTTACACGCTGCCCGGCTTCCCGGCTAATCAGATGGCGAGTAATTACACGCAGCCTGGCTTCCTTAATAGGACTTCCAGTAACGGTATTGGAGAGTACCAAATAAATAAATATCAGTACTCGTAACCGAAAAAACAGTATCGGTGCATCCCTAGTTGACAACAAGAATAGTTTGCACTAAGCTGGACATTTCCAGTAATTTATAACCAGGAGTGGGACTTCGTATGGAGTTCGGAATGTGCTCATTAGCTTGTGTTGTTGGTTTGGATCACGCGATGCACAGGGCAGGACATTGCTTTCTACAATAACATGAGCTCACATACTGGAACTGTAAGTAACCTGCTGCAGTGGTCTCTGTGAATCGGCTGTACCTTGCATACTGAGCTGAATGGCCCTGCGGAGATCCGCTTCTTCATCTTCCATGTCTATCTGCTGTCTGCTTAAGGCAAGGGCCTTCTGTAGGTTGTCTTCATCCTCGTCCATCATGGCGGAACCATCTAACACCCTGGTCCCTTCGTCCTCCTCAGTGGCCTGAACTCTGCGTGACAGATTAAGACTTCATATTAAAGTACACCTAAGGCCTCTATGTGTCCGTTACATATTACATATGTGCAACAGCTCAGAATTCTGCAGATGTCATCAATAGGACGATGCATATGTTGCTCATCTTCATACTTTTTGCAAAAAAAAAGAACCCATCAGCACTTCTACCACATGAGTCTGAAGACTGATAAGGGAAGGGGTTATCCAGAGCTTCCCTGTGCTAACTGGAAGTGAATTTTCCAAATGACATCTCCCAGCATTCCTAGCGTCATCTCCCTACAGCGCGGCGTATTTCTGGAAGAGTTCCTGGCAGATCTGTGGACTTGTTGTATGCTCCGGGGAATGGTGGAAGCTCCAGGAAAAGCGTGCAGTGCTGGGTGGGATCTGCCTGTTCTAAGCAGATAAATATCTGCTGGGCGGTACTGAAGAAGAGCAGGATGATGGAAAAACAAAAGCGGGCTTCATACGGAATTATGAAAGGAGATTCGGTTTTGTTTAGCCCAGCCTTTCCCAACCTGCACCTGGGGTGCCTTCTGGCTTTTTCAGGGGTGCCCTGAAAGTTTGTGATGGTAGGAGGGGGGACTGAAGACTTTGATGGGAAGAGGGCTCCTGATGTAAAAAGGGAGAGGGAACTCTGATATGAAAGGGGGCTTGTGATGATGTGAATGGGGCTCCTGATGTGAAGGGGGCTACTGATGTGAAGTGTGAAGGGGGCTACTGATGTGAAGGGGGGTACCTGCTGTGAAGGGGGCTACTGCTGTGAAGGGGGCTACTGCTGTGAAGGGGGCTACTGCTGTGAAGGGGGCTACTTCAATGTGAAATCGGGCAACCCCGCTTTTTTGTATGGGGTTCCACTATTAAAAACCATTACATTTTAGACTAGGGCGACTCGAGATTTTGCATACTTTTTAAAGGGTGTCATGTCTGAAAAAAGTTAAGAGACACTGCTCTAGCATAGGGCTTATTCCGAAGTCCTGACCTTAGTTAAAAAGTGAAACCAGCATCAGGGGATTCACAGAAGGTTCTTTCCTGGTTGAAACATTCCGCTCCTGCCAGCCTTAGCCCACCTACACTGACTCAGTGCTTGCTTTAGAAGAGCTGTGGAGAATTAAGGAGCAGAGGGGGCTTCCTCCATGCGCCTATCATCCTGCCTGTCACCATCGCTGCTGGTCAGGTCAGGATTTACTTATGTTGGACATTCAGGAAAAATGCTGGTAGGAATACTGCCGTTACATCTACCTTTGGTTTCGGACAGCCAGGTCCTCTCCAATGAGCCGTGGCCGCTGCGTCTGCTGAACTTGAACCATCTGCAGTAGCTGGTCAGCCTCACAGTCTGGTAGGTCTCCCTTTACTACAAAAATGGAATAGCCTGGGGAAAAAGGGTTACAGTGTTTTGGTAAATGGCGCCGTCAAGCATTGTACTGCTGGACTGTTGCTGATAGATAAAGCTATTTAAAGATAGTCAATGTCTTATTCAATCTTGTGGCTGTAAATAAAAAATAAATAAAAAAGGATTCCATTTTTTTTCTATTTGGAACATTGGAAACAGATAAGCAATGCTCTTGAAGCTGAACTCCAGCTATGAAGTGTTATGCATACTTACAATGGTGCAGCTTGGCCTTATGTAAGTTTACATATGACATACCTGATCCGCGCACGGGGATCCTGTAAAGCACTGTGGTAGCCAGAGGTACTACAGTGCTGACAGCAACCTTCCGGGTCCTGTATGGCACTGTGCTGAGTGGCCCTGCTCTGAAAACACAGGGGAACACTCGCCCAACACAGCAGCCACTCAGAAACACCTAGGATTTTATTAGGGATGCACCGATAATAAGATCGGTATCATTGTCGATACCGATTATTTGGGCGAGTACTCGCCCAAATGCTCCGATACCGGAACTTCCGGTCAGAGGAAGATTTCCTCTGGCCGACAGTGCCGTAGGGGAGCATGGAGCCAGCTTCCCAGGCAATCGGTAAGCTGGGTGGCGAGTAATGACCCTCCTCCCGGCTTCCTGATTGGCCGGGAAGCTGGCTCCATGGTGATCGGCTAGAATGCCGGCTTCTTGGCCAATCAGCATCAAGCCAGCCGAACAGCCGGCACCTTGTTGATTGGCTGGGAAGCCGGCTTCCTGGCCAATCAACATCGAGCCGACCAAACAGCCGGCTCCTTGCCGATTGGCTAGGAAGCCGTCTTTCCGGCCAATTAGAATGGAGCCGGCTTCGCGGCCAATCAGGAAGAAGGGTCTATCCTCACCGCCCAGCTTCCCTACGGGCCGGGGAGCCGGCTCGAAGTCGATTGGCTGGGAACCCGGTTTCCTGGCTAATCTCAATCAAGCCGGCCAAACATTGAGCCAGCTTTCTGGGCAATTAGGAAGCCGGGCGGAATCCCTTCTATTCATTGATAAAAGTACTAGGCGTTGTCTAAACAGCCTCTGTGCCGAGCGAGTGACCCCCCCTGTGTTTTCAGAGCAGACGGAAGGGAATCTGCTCAGCACAGTGCCATACAGGATCAGGAAGATCGCTGTCAGCAGTGCAGTAGCTCTTGCTGTCACAGTGCTGTACAGGATCCCTGTTGACCAGTCTGGTATGACACATGCATTCTTGTTACATTCTGCCAATCTGGAACCAACGTGCACATGGATTATACTCTATACCTGGAGTTCATCTTTTTAAAAAAAAATTATTTATTATACACCAGTATTAACATACATTCCACTGAAAAAAGGAAATAAGGCATCCGCCTTACTCATACCATCAGAATACATTGGGACAGCACATGCATGTCCTCACTCAGGATGAAATACATTAATTGGACAAAAGTAATGCAGTACACTCAACAGAAGCAGGTATCATAGCATGGAACCCAATACAGGTGTCGTACATTAATTGCATCGTACACGAGCATGACCTCCAAAGTATCCACCACTTAGTGATAGTCTAGTCCCTGAAAGATATAAACAACATTGTACAGCTTTGTGGTGTAGGAGTGCGTCTTCGGGCCCTTTATCACAATATGGATGGAGACATCCATGCAAAATCCGTCATGAGCACACACCTCGGTGGCCTTGGATAAAGGGAGGTGTTTGGAGTTCATCTTTAAGTCACGTTGGCTTGTCCGCGGAGGTGAGCGTTCATATCTACTTTGCACTGCTGCAGAATATCTTACTTACTTTAATGGGAGGCCATAGCTCTTCTTTATTAACTGCGAGAGACTTACCTTCCTGCTGGAGCTGGGCCAAGAATAGTGCAAGGTAAGTGTCTGATATGAGCTCCGGACCCGTCAACAGGGAGTTCAAGTTAAACCACTACGGAGAAGGAAAAAAGTAAACAAATTGGGTAATAACATAAGCAGCAGAAATAATGACGCCACTTTTTTGTGTGTTTAGTCCACCAAATAATAACTGTATGAATGTGTTTTATGTTCCTGCCAAAGTGCAGGTTTCCAAAAAGGCCAAAAATGTATTTTTAAAAAACCCAAATAAATATTTTAAAAAAAGTCCCCCCAGCCAAAACAATAAAAGTTTGTATAGGTCAAAAATAAAAAAATAAAGGAATCAACGCCATTTTTAATCACGGTTGACACAGCTATCCACGCTTGTCCATAGCTGGCCACACACCCTGTTAGCTTTGCAGCAGGTAACGGTACAACGCAACACACATCAGAACGGGGAGAAGGCGGAGCCTGCAGAAAACACTGTGGAGGGAAGCGAGCTACGCAGACGACACCAGTGAGCTGCTCTAGCTTCAGATCACATTGCAGCGTGTTTATTCTGAGTTCATCTCCTCGGCAGTGCATTTCACCAATGGCACAGTCTACTGCTGTGTTTAAAAAAGAAAAAGCAGGGCCTCTATGTTCTCCCTATTCACTCCTGACATTATAATGACACTCACTGTTAGATAAAATCGCAAGCTGAAATTTTGTACTCAGCCCGTCACAGCTCCTGTAAGAAAAAGTGCGGAAGGTATGTTGGAAGGCATGTTGCATAACGGAGCGCTGCACTGTCCAATCAGTGCCTTTTTATTAAAGCGGAACTCCAGGCACAGGGTTTTTTTTGTTTGTTTGTACATTTCCGGTGTGTATACAAATGTTACCTCTGCAGAGGCTGTATTTCATGGACGGATCACTGCTTTGTTCTTTATAAATCCCTACTTTCCTTCATGCCAGATATAGTAGCTCCCACTGCCCTTCCAGATGCGAGGGCTGCGGCTATCAATGTATTGTTTAAATTTATCACATTTACCCAATTTGTGTAATATCTGTGTTGGCGCTGCATAATTGAAAACCTACATGATCTGACCTATGTGGTCTATATTGCTGCAGCCTTCATACCCAATCACTTAATTTAGTTTAGAATAGAGCGCGTTCGTTTCACATATCCAGCACAGAATCAACAAACACATACACAGGTGAAACTCGAATAATTAGAATATCGTGCAAAAGTAATTGCAGTAAGTGCTGCAAAAGGGGCCCAAACCAAGTACTGAGTACATATGCATGCTTGTACTTTTCGGAGGTCCGATATTGTTCTATGTACAATCCTTGTTTTATTGATTGCATGTAATAATCGACTTTTCTGAGGTTGTGGATTTGGGGTTCTTGGGGTTTTCATGAGCTGTAAGCCATAATCATCACAATGATGACAAATCACGGCTTGAACTATCTTGCTTTGCATGTAATGAGTCTCTCTCATATATTAGTTTCACCTTTTAAGTTGCATTAGTGAAATAAATGAACTTTGCACGATATTCTAATTATTCGAGTTTCACCTGTACTGCTGCTATCATACATGGAAGAGCTAGTGTCTTATTCCCGCTCCCGCCCGCCTTGGCCACCGTGAATAGTACACAGAATACAGAGGGGAATTTATCACAGCACTTGCGACAGTTTTAGCCTTAGATCATTTTTTTTAATGTGCAAATCTGTCTTTCCACACGTGCCCCTGTTTTCACCTGAGCTTGCACTACTTTCCCAACTGCACGTGTTTTGCACCTATTTCTTCAGAGCGTACACTACTTTTTTAGATACACCTTTTTTTGCACGTGTTTTCATCTGCACTTGTCCTGGGGCTGTCTGAAACTGGAGCATCACCTAAGAAAACAATCACAACTTAGAGAACTATGAGGCGAGTGCTTTTCACTCCTCCTCATAGTTCTAGCCGACCTGTGACAATGAGACTGTCACAGGTCGGCTCAGTAGATCGGGAGGTGAGCGAACACATACTGGCGTTCGCTCACCTCTCGATCCTGTCACGGCTCTCTGGATTCCCCCCTCCCCACTCCGATCCGCCAGCGCGGACTGGCGGAACGTACGGGGGAGGGGGCAGGTACAGCTGGCTCTGACTCTAGATAGGCAGAGCCAGCTGTCAGTCACGCAGCTGGGCGGATCCCGGCATAATTGTCGGGATCCGCTTCAGCATCTCAGTATACCGCGGCGTCTCAGTATACCGCGAGCTACAGCTCACGGTATACTGAGCCTAGGGTGACAGGAGGACGCTAGTTTGTGTCCTCCCGTTACCCTAAGGAGAACTATGGGGAAAAGCCTTAACCCCATAGTTCTCCTTTAAGAAGTCCCCATGACCACTTCTTCAAGATGCGACAGTTAAGCTTTTTGGCTGAAGTTACAAGTCTTCTTTCCTGGAGTCTATTAAACCTCATTTATCAACAATATTACACTAGCTTGATAAATCTGGTGCAAATATATTCCATGCAAGTTCAAACACTCGCAATTGCTTTGATAAATCCCCCCCCCATGGTGTTCTTTGCAGCGTGAGAGCTCTCACATAGGCAGCAGGCCAGATGTACGACGACAGCGGTAATATTCGGCATAAAGAAGAGTGATTTTTAAAGGGACAGAGCAGCGTTCCAAGCCATGACATTCCACCTCAGTAAAAGGTCACATTTGGATACACACCGGAAATTAAAACAAGCCCTGTGCCTGGAGTTCTGCTTTAATTATATTAATATGCTGCCTTAAAGCCACTTTAAAGGAAGCCTGTGCTGAAAGGAATGTGGAGTCTGCCCCGGCTGACCTCTCTTTCTAAAAAAGAAAAAGGACATGTTTCCTTTAAAGCATATGCATTTTATTTGAAAGCAAAGGGCCCATTTTACATTTCGTTTTCAGTATCCAATGCAAAGCAATATGAATATTGTATTCCAAAAAATAAAATGCCACTTTGCAATAAAATGCAAGGGCCGCTTATTACATACCGTTCCCGTCGCCCCACAATCTGAAATCACTGCGTGACACCTGTAAATTCCCCCCCC
>NW_017306612.1:484239-490674 GCF_000935625.1 Nanorana parkeri | reverse complement strand
TTTCTGTTGCAGGAAAACCCAAGTTCCTGACGCAGAAATCCCTAATTGCACCCAAAATAAAGATGTGAATGCAGCCTTACACTTCTACTCCTCCCCCCCCCCCCCGAAAAAAAAAAAATATGCTCACCTTACCCCCAGCTTCTGCCCGGGGTCTCTAGGTGACAGTGATATCACAATTGAACGCAGAGGATTTTGGGTCCCAAATGGAGACTGCATTGTGCTGGAGAATCTGTTTGCAAGATTTGGGATACTTTGGGGCTCATTTAAATAGCAGCAGTATAGCTGAACCACAACGCAAAAAAAAAAACGCACACACTGCACATTTATAAGGCACTAAAATGTGCTCTGCCTCCTCAGCTTCAGGACTGTGAAGTCAGCAGAACACAAAAAAAGTGAATGGAAATGTAAATTAAAGCTGGAAGGTGAGCCCGGCCACTTGACATGTCAAAGGCACATGACCAGCCTTCAGGGTCACTTAAATCACAGAACCCTTCCTGCTACAATAAGAATCCTTTGGGGCTCCGCCAGCTTAACACGGCGGTCCGCATCCTATGAATGGGCCGTAAAATGCAGTTGCAGCCAAGCAGAGGCTGGGCAGCGTTATGCGCTCATTAAAAATAGCCCACTTAGTGTTCCCAGGATCTCCCCATAACGATTGTGACATCACCGTCTCCAGCACGGAAGCTAGGGTAAGGCAAGTATATGTTCTAACTCCTTTTCCCATGGGTGTTTCACAGATATAATGCAGCAATTTTAGATAGGGGTGGGTGGTTTTTAATAAGCGCTCCTTACATTTTAGAGCTTTAAGACTTTTCAAACCCAAAAAAAAAGGAAAACCTACCTGTTTGCCTAATTTTCGTACTGTAAACCAGTGTTCTTTATAATTGGAAATAAAAGCTCGTTCGTTTCTAGGAATAAAATAAAATAATTTTTTTTTTCTTAAATCAGACTAAAGCTGTAAAGAGATCTGCAAAAAAACTAAATGCAAAATACTATATTGTCATCCGAAAAGATGGCGGAAGATAAAACCCAACTTGAACCCGGACTTTATATGTTCTGCATATGGCGCTTTGATCACCCAGTCCCTACCCAAGCACAGAGCAAACCTATGGCCACTACTCCTGGGAAAGCAGCCTAAGGAGAACCTTTCCCTCTACACTGCTTAAAGGATAAGTGCTCTTTAAGACAAAGTATACTTCGAAGTCTCCTGTTTACCCCTTTGCACCGACCTTGCCTAAACTCACCCTCCCCAGATTAATACATTGATCCGACGGTCATGGCCTCTGGTGTTTGTTTACATCCGGAACCCAACTCTCACTGTCCTGGCTCGAATTCGCCTTAAAGCCCCATAGACTTCTATGGGTCCGTCTCCCTTCATTTCTGACCTTGGGACACAGATAGTCTATGGGGCCATCTCCAGTCATCTCTGGCCTTGGGACACAGATAGTCTATGGGGCCGTCTCCCTTCATCTCTGGCCTTGGGACACAGATGGTCTATGGGGCCGTCTCCCTTCATCTATGGCCTTGGGACACAGATGGTCTATGGGGCTGTCTCCCTTCATCTCTGGCCTTAGGACACAGATAGTCTATGGGGCCGTCTCCCTTCATCTTTGGCCTTGGGACACAGACGGTCTATGGGGCCGTCTCCCTTCATCTCTGGCCTTGGTACACAGATATTTTATGGGGCCGTCTCCCTTCATCTATGGCCTTGGGACACAGATATTTTATGGGGCCATCTCCCTTCATCTCTGGCCTTGGGACACAGATAGTCTATGGGGCCGTCTCCCTTCATCTCTGGCCTTGGGACACAGATGGTCTATGGGGCCGTCTCCCTTCATCTCTGGCCTTGGGACACAGATGGTCTATGGGGCCGTCTCCCTTCATCTCTGGCCTTGGGACACAGATAGTCTATGGGGCCGTCTCCCTTCATCTCTGGCCTTGGGACACAGATGGTCTATGGGGCCGTCTCCCTTCATCTCTGGCCTTGGGACACAGATAGTCTATGGGGCCGTCTCCCTTCATCTCTGGCCTTGGGACACAGATGGTCTATGGGGCCGTCTCCCTTCATCTCTGGCCTTGGGACACAGACGGTCTATGGGGCCGTCTCCCTTCATCTCTGGCCTTGGGACACAGACAGACAGTCTATGGGGCTGTAATGCACAGGCGCTGCCGGGTCAGTGCTGCGTATAAACAAACACCGGAGACCATGGCTGTCGGATTCAGGTCAATATGTGTCTGTGGAGGGGGGAGAATGGATTAAGTTACATCAATGCAAAGGGCCAAACAGCATAAATGCACTTTGTCTTATCGTGCACTTAACCTTTAAGACCTCACTAAGCACACCCACTGCTTTTGGCCCCCACTTTGGCTTTAAAACTTGGGCGAGGTAAAATAAAATAGGCGGCACAGTTTAGCACTTCTGCCTTGCAGCACGGGGGGTCCCTAGTTCAAATCCCAGTCAGGACACTACACACAAGGAGTTTGCATGTCCTCCCTGTGCTTGCGTGGGTTTCCTCCGGGTACTTCGGTTTCCTCCCACACTCCAAAAGACATGCCGGTAGGTTCAAAGGCTCCTGTCTAAATCAGCCTTGTATGTATTCATGTGAGATGGGGACCTGAGATTGTAAGCTCCATGGGGGCAGAGAATAAATAAAAATAAATAGGAAAGAGTTCAAGGCCAAAACACTGTGGTCCATACACAAATAGGTCCAAAGAAGGTTGATGTGCACTGGTTCATGAAAACAGATTCACGCATGTCTCTAAGATTTTATATATACAGGCTTCAACATGTATACCAGGTGTGTGCAGCAAGCTTTTACATTCATAAAGCTGTCGGCAAGCTTTGATCAGCTGTGCTGAAGCCTTAAAAGGAGAATTATGAGGCGAGTGATTTTCACTCAGCCTCATAATCTGAGCCGACCTGTGACAACGAGACTGTCACAGGTCGGCTTCCCCCATGTCCGATCCTCCAGCGCTGACTGGCAGAACGGACGGGGCGGGCACAGCTGGCTCTACCTCTGGATAGGCAGAGCCAGCTGTCAATCCCGCAGCTGGGTGGATCTCGACAGGATCCGTTCCAGCTGCGGCGTCCCAGTATACCATTATATACCGAGCTTTGGGTGACGGGAGGACGCTAGTTTGTGTCCTCCCGTGACCCTTAGGAGAACTATGGGGAAAAGCCATGACCCCATAGTTCTCCTTTAAAGAAAAATGCAGTTCCAGTTTAGGGCCAAGTAGTGCTGGAATGTACCAAAACCTGCAAGCATCTTTCTGTGATAAATTAGCACCCGCATTAAAATCTGCGTTTATCCTTTCCCTAATGGACCTAAAAAGGTGCTTTTAAAGGCTTTAACAATGCTTTGCAAAGATCTTACTGAACACACCGCTCTTACACAAGCTGGAGCCAGTATGTACACCTTCAAGAGTACCTATGACTACCCACAGTAACCAATCAGCTGCCACCTTTTACCAGTTTGGAGAGGCAAGAACAATGAAACGTCATTATGTACCCGGATGATCTGGGTTACTGCACTTTGAAACATTTGATCTTATTGATGATATAATCCCATTTCTAGGACTGTGAAAGACATCTTACATAGGATTGATGTCGAGGGTCTGATATTCTGGACTGTTGAACAGGATCAGTTCTAAGCCCCACACTCTCAGAGCGTCACTTATAACCTGTAACAACAAGAAAGAAGCAGGAGCGGAGAGTTCGGTGAAATCAGTGCGGGGAATTAACAATGTAACATGCAACAATACAACATTATAATGGCGCAGGACACTGGTACGAGTGGCGTGCGCCACATAGACACAGCTGATAGAATGTTTCAGGTCTATGTGCGCCATCTGCGCCAGTTTCTAATTCAGACTCTATCAGTAGTTCACCGCCAGTGTTAAGACTCACTGCTGGAATTATATTTGATTGCATCTTCACTTTCTTTTACCTGAATAGAGAAGAATCCGCTGTCATCCATGTTCCCAGATGGTTGCTGTAATAACAGGAGATGAAACATCAGTAAATTAGACAAAAGGCAAGTGCCAACAATTTGCTGAAAATTTGGATTCACTCCCCACCCCTCATGCTCCCTGCTTAGGAACGCCCGCTCCTCTAGATTGACACCCTCCGTCAAAGCATTTTGATATTTGCATATCCCCTCCCCAGACCCTGCCCACTGCTTACATCAGGGCCGAGGGCTTTTAAGAGGATTACTGTAGCAGGTGGTGTGATGATTTCAGGAAGCGTATGTACAGCACCCTGCTGGCCCCTCCCACCAGCCATCTGTCTGCATTGCATAAAGAAGCACAGACACCCAGTATCCCCCCCACCACCATTTCTTGCATAGGTGTCACAGTAACAGGAAGTGAGTAGAAATCGCAGGATTTCCGGGTGCAGGGATTGCGAACACTCCCCTTGAAGATGTGCCACACCAACTGGTCCCAGACAGTCCCTATGCACAATTTCTGGGTGCAGGGATTGCTAATACTCCCCTTGGAGATGTGCCACACCAACTGGTCCCAGACAGTCCTTATGCACAATTTCTGGGTGCGAGGATTTCTAACACTCCCCTTGAAGATGTGCCACACCAACTGGTCCCAGACAGTCCTTATGCACAATTTCTGGGTGCGAGGATTGCTAACACTCCCCATGAAGATGTGCCACACCAACTGCTCCCAGACAGTCCCTATGCACAATTTCTGGGTGCAGGGATTGACATTACTCCCCTTGAAGATGTGCCACACCAACTGGTCCCAGACAGTCCCTATGCACAATTTCTGGGTGCAGGGATTGCTAATACTCCCCTTGAAGATCTGCCACACCAACTGGTCCCAGACAGTCCCTATGCACAATTTCTGGGTGCAGGGATTGCTAATACTCCCCTTGAAGATCTGCCACACCAACTGGTCCCAGACAGTCCCCCTGCACTGACATAACTCCTGTTCTGGATCCGGAGAGGACCTCACGCTGAACAGCCAACAGGAAGTGTCCATGCCAGGCAGACAGTGACGTGGACACCCAAAAAAAAGGACCTTGCCTCAAGTAACCGGCAGAGAACACTCGGGCCTGGAGCATCGCATGTCTGCAGCGTTAGGTAAATAAAGTAATTTTGGTCAGTTTGGGGAGAGTTGGAAGGGGGGGATGGGACGGGGGTTCACGTTTTGCGCACAGCATGGGCTGTAATAAGGGAGCATAATCCCCAGTGTTTCTGTACTAGTCAGTGGCGTTTCACTAGAGTGCCCCTTTAATATAAAGATGTCATACTTGCACGAATGTCCTATATTCAGCACTTTGTACCCCTCCTTCCGCCATTCTCATCCGCTCCTGCTCATCCAGCTGCATTGCAATGGAAGATAGTTCCACGGGGCTGAAGTATTCTCCTTGAAGCAAGTTGTTGAGACAGTGCTGGGCACATAGCGAGCCCTCTTGCTGCAACAGAGGAAGGAAAACAATACATTGAAAGGGTCAGTCCACCCAAAAGTGATGCTGCAGTTACAAGTAGCGAGGGCCCAGTCACCTGCTGGAGTTCTACATTCAATGGGGGCTGAAGAGGGAAGGATGCCCACCTACCTCCTTCCCTGCTCACCTCAGGGTGTTCTCACTCCTACTGCTGCACGCTCCGCAATGTAATGTTAAATTTAACGATACAAGTGGCGCCATCAGGCGATCCAATTCACAAAACAACCGCCAGAATCTGGAATTTGAAGCTCAATTGAATTTGCCAACATAGATCTGCAGTCCGATATTGTTCCAGCAACCTCCAGTTTCCTATTAGAACAGTTTGTGCCGGGTGTCTATATAGGACTGTGCAGTCCAAATCGGCACCAAGTAGACCCAGCGGCCTCAGCACTTAGTAAAGGGCCGGGACAGACATGTCTCCTAACGTCACTTGCGATAAGGAGTGTGGGGCAGTTACTCAGCTCTGTCAGCACAGGGCACTGGAGGGGGAGCGCAGGAAGCAGCACATCAAGCAGGTACATCGAGGTGTTTCCAAGTAAAAGCAGAGCCACAGATCATGAGGGACAACACTTCAACCGGGCTTCAAATCTCACACACACAAAATCCATCCAAGGTGAGTCCAGCTCTGCCAAATGGACACAGGAGACCAGACACTGTTGGTTCCAGTAAGTAGCATGAGGTCGCCGGCTGAACTGTGCTTCCTGGGTAGTGCGTTCCAAGGGCGAACCCTCTTCCTCAGAGGGTCCTACCTGAACTGCCCCTTTGCTTGTTTTTTTGAAGAGGTCTCTGCCTGCTGCCTGGACTGAACCTTCCCCTGTATGCTGACCATGTCTCTGCCTGCTGCCTGGACTGAACCTTCCCCTGTATGCTGACCATGTCTCTGCCTGCTGCCTGGACTGAACCTTCCCCTGTATGCTGACCATGTCTCTGCCTGCTGCCTGGACTGAACCTTCCCCTGTATGCTGACCATGTCTCTG
>NW_017306612.1:478333-483323 GCF_000935625.1 Nanorana parkeri | reverse complement strand
ATTACTCCCCTTGAAGATGTGCCACACCAACTGGTCCCAGACAGTCCCTATGCACAATTTCTGGGTGCAGGGATTGCTAATACTCCCCTTGAAGATCTGCCACACCAACTGGTCCCAGACAGTCCCTATGCACAATTTCTGGGTGCAGGGATTGCTAATACTCCCCTTGAAGATCTGCCACACCAACTGGTCCCAGACAGTCCCCCTGCACTGACATAACTCCTGTTCTGGATCCGGAGAGGACCTCACGCTGAACAGCCAACAGGAAGTGTCCATGCCAGGCAGACAGTGACGTGGACACCCAAAAAAAAGGACCTTGCCTCAAGTAACCGGCAGAGAACACTCGGGCCTGGAGCATCGCATGTCTGCAGCGTTAGGTAAATAAAGTAATTTTGGTCAGTTTGGGGAGAGTTGGAAGGGGGGGATGGGACGGGGGTTCACGTTTTGCGCACAGCATGGGCTGTAATAAGGGAGCATAATCCCCAGTGTTTCTGTACTAGTCAGTGGCGTTTCACTAGAGTGCCCCTTTAATATAAAGATGTCATACTTGCACGAATGTCCTATATTCAGCACTTTGTACCCCTCCTTCCGCCATTCTCATCCGCTCCTGCTCATCCAGCTGCATTGCAATGGAAGATAGTTCCACGGGGCTGAAGTATTCTCCTTGAAGCAAGTTGTTGAGACAGTGCTGGGCACATAGCGAGCCCTCTTGCTGCAACAGAGGAAGGAAAACAATACATTGAAAGGGTCAGTCCACCCAAAAGTGATGCTGCAGTTACAAGTAGCGAGGGCCCAGTCACCTGCTGGAGTTCTACATTCAATGGGGGCTGAAGAGGGAAGGATGCCCACCTACCTCCTTCCCTGCTCACCTCAGGGTGTTCTCACTCCTACTGCTGCACGCTCCGCAATGTAATGTTAAATTTAACGATACAAGTGGCGCCATCAGGCGATCCAATTCACAAAACAACCGCCAGAATCTGGAATTTGAAGCTCAATTGAATTTGCCAACATAGATCTGCAGTCCGATATTGTTCCAGCAACCTCCAGTTTCCTATTAGAACAGTTTGTGCCGGGTGTCTATATAGGACTGTGCAGTCCAAATCGGCACCAAGTAGACCCAGCGGCCTCAGCACTTAGTAAAGGGCCGGGACAGACATGTCTCCTAACGTCACTTGCGATAAGGAGTGTGGGGCAGTTACTCAGCTCTGTCAGCACAGGGCACTGGAGGGGGAGCGCAGGAAGCAGCACATCAAGCAGGTACATCGAGGTGTTTCCAAGTAAAAGCAGAGCCACAGATCATGAGGGACAACACTTCAACCGGGCTTCAAATCTCACACACACAAAATCCATCCAAGGTGAGTCCAGCTCTGCCAAATGGACACAGGAGACCAGACACTGTTGGTTCCAGTAAGTAGCATGAGGTCGCCGGCTGAACTGTGCTTCCTGGGTAGTGCGTTCCAAGGGCGAACCCTCTTCCTCAGAGGGTCCTACCTGAACTGCCCCTTTGCTTGTTTTTTTGAAGAGGTCTCTGCCTGCTGCCTGGACTGAACCTTCCCCTGTATGCTGACCATGTCTCTGCCTGCTGCCTGGACTGAACCTTCCCCTGTATGCTGACCATGTCTCTGCCTGCTGCCTGGACTGAACCTTCCCCTGTATGCTGACCATGTCTCTGCCTGCTGCCTGGACTGAACCTTCCCCTGTATGCTGACCATGTCTCTGCCTGCTGCCTGGACTGAACCTTCCCCTGTATGCTGACCATGTCTCTGCCTGCTGCCTGGACTGAACCTTCCCCTGTATGCTGACCATGTCTCTGCCTGCTGCCTGGACTGAACCTTCCCCTGTATGCTGACCATGTCTCTGACTGCTGCCTGGACTGAACCTTCCCCTGTATGCTGACCATGTCTCTGCCTGCTGCCTGGACTGAACCTTCCCCTGTATGCTGACCATGTTTCTGCCTGCTTCCTGGGCTGACCCTCCGCCTGTATGCTGACCATGTCTCTGCCTGCTGCCTGGGCTGACCCTCCGCCTGTATGCTGACCATGTCTCTGCCTGCTGCCTGGGCTGACCCTCCGCCTGTATTCCGACCTCGCCTATGCCTCCCACCTGAACTGACTGTTTGTACTTCAGACCAGCAGGAGAAAAGGACAATGGTCCCCAATCAGTTACTTCCCACATATACTGCGGTGTGGCAACATTTAGCACCTCCTGCAGTAAAAGGCGTGGACTTCGAGGAGTAGTTGCCATAATTATGAGAGGTTGTCCAAAATCTGATGGAGAAGGACAGTTAGTTGCCAGAAAAACAGAAGCCCCGCCCCCGAATCAGGACACATTTACGTGGAGTCACGGAGGAGCAGCAGCTTCATTTGTGCAATTGCTTCACATAGCAGAGATTACCAAGGAGAGGTTTACACCCAACAGGCTCTGGAAGTTACACAACCCCTGGACTGGGCAGAGTGAGGAGCGCAGAGTGGTTGGACTCTCTGAAGGCGTTAGGTGAATGGATGACACAGGTTCACAATGTCCGCTGTGCGGGAGAAGGACCACGATGGCGAGTGTGTAAGATTCCACGTGGATCGGGAGGAGCAGCAAATCGACCATAGACAGCACAACGGCCAACATCAGAACCCACACCGAGCCCGGGAGCTGTATTATAGACCACACGCAGGAGGATACCCTCTCCTGACCCCGGGGAGCGGATAAGGCGCAAGCTGCAGGGATGTCTCTCTCTCAGCTGTGGTCAGGGATGTCTCTCTCTCCCAGTCTCAGCTGTGGTCAGGGACGTGTCTCTCTCCCAGTCTCAGTTGTGGTCAGGGACGTGTCTCTCTCCCAGTCTCAGCTGTGGTCAGGGACGTGTCTCTCTCCCAGTCTCAGCTGTGGTCAGGGATGTCTCTCTCTCCCAGTCTCAGCAGTGGTCAGGGATGTCTCTCTCTCCCAGTCTCAGCAGTGGTCAGGGATGTCTCCCTCTCCCTCAACTGTGGTCATGGATGTCTATCCCTCCCTCGTGTGTGGTAAGGCAGGTAGGCCCCGGCTGGGCGTAATAATAAGGGCACACACAGACCACTCAGTTCCCCCCTCACACTTCAGCCCCTTTCCCCGCTCCGCCATTCCCGGCTCCCTCCCCTCCCACTTACTTTCTCATGAAAGATCACCTCCATGTTTATTTGTCTCAGCAGGAGGACCCGCCCCTCCCGCACACGTCACGGCTGTGCCGGTAGTAAAGCGTCCAATCAATGTGCCAGTATCCTGTCACATGACAACGCTCCATCTTCGGGCCAGCTGACCAGATTAGAAGTCACATGACACAGAGAACGCTTGACGCCGCGAACGTCAGCGAGATGTATCAGCCATATTGGAAGCTGGCAACTGCCCACTGCTGGAGGGAAGCAAGCAATCATAAAATCCGCGCGGAATTGTGTCATATTATGATCCTGGCAGCTGATAACTTTGTGTACTGCGCTCTTATCAGTACCATCGTTCCCATTATGAGATGTAGGTTACTAGGACTAGAGAACCTGTGACTTTGCCTTAAATTTTCGGGGGCTATTCAAATTCTGGCATCCTGGAGCATTGCATTAAGGCAGCCTATTCAAATGAATGGACTAATAACGCACCAAAACATCCTATAAAATGGACATGCACCATATTTGGCAATGCAGGAAACCACAACCCACCATGGTGCATTAGTATTAAATCAATAGTACTGAGCTATGAAGGGAGTGCAGTAGTGAGTCCGCATTGTCCTCACCTGACCTCCTGCCAGCTTTCAGAAATGGCTATGTTTAAGTTCAAAAATACCTGGAGAGAGCTGGTGTGTGGGTGTGTGTGTGTGTGTCTGTGTGAAGCTGTCTGATAGTGGCAGTCAGGAACGGAGCAGTCTAGGGGAAGGGTACCTAGGTGGTGGTGAGCCGCTTTGTTTACAATTAAAGAACGACGGGGTGAGGAAAATGCACTCATCCCCATAGTTAGAGCCGACGTGTGACACTGTAGCGGTCACATGTTGGCTCTATAGATTGAGAACTGAGTGATTACAAACCGCTGATCACTCAATTCCCAATCACCCTGCAGAGAGTGGTGACTGTCAGTCAACGCTCCCCACAGGGATTCCACCTCCTCTCTCCAAAAGCCCACTATATGCTGAGTTTTGGGTCACAGGAGGACATTAGTAAATGTCCTCCTGTAACCCAAAAGCGATCTAAAGCCAAAAAAGGTTTGGCCTTAGTTAAACAGGAGCACACACAGCGGATCCTGTATAAAAAATAAACAAAACAGCCGACACATTGATACAGAAACACTGTCTGCGCTCCTACAACAGGCAAATAGGACTCCAGGCAATTTCAGGTGGTAATTAGATCTGTTCTAGCTGGAGCCCAGTTGCACAAAATAACAGAGCCTGAGCACAGCGGGCCACACACTGAGCATTTTTTTTAAAATATATGGTTATTTACCATCTTATAGACTTTTACTTAGAACAAAAACAACCAGAAGAATCATCAAAATCATATTTATTATTTATAACCCTTAGGCTGGTTCCAAAATACACGCTTTATACAGAAATCCACACATGTGGCTGCACTGTAGACCTCGACAGGTCGCCATCTCTCTTCATCTCTACGAAGCATTATTCTTTGCCTCTTGCTCCCTTCAGAGAGAAAAATAAAAGAGAGTTGTAATTGTAAATAATGTTTAATATCTCTCCCTCTCTCTCTATCAGAAAAAGATGTAAAAACTGTGTTGTGAAACAATGATTGTCTCCTGCCCTGCATGTGCAAAGAACATACCGTATTTTGGGCTCCATAAGGCGCACCGGACCATAGGACGCAGGGAGGTTCTGTGACAGCAGCTGTAGTTTAGTGACTACAGCGCCACGGTCTCAGTGATCACACAGAGCGTGACATTCTTCGTCTGCTCTACGGGCTCTATGGTGAGCTCCTATGCCGTGGTCATGGGTCCCCCAGAGGAGCGGGGGACCCCGAAAACCACGGCGGGGGGG